>NW_002986996.1:520978-589001 GCF_000006295.1 Pediculus humanus corporis
TCTCGAAAGTGTTTTTAAACGTTAAATAAAAAAAAATCCTATTTGATCGTGGCGAAAAAAAAAAAGAAAAAAAAAACTTTTTCCATCTCACGTTCGTTCATCACGTTCGACGCGTTCGAAACGTTCGTTTTGTTTTCAAATTTAAAAAAAAATATATATTAACGTTTCGACGACGGTTATTTAAAAAAAAAAAATTTCCCGAAGAAAAAATGAAATAAATTATTATTATTATTATAATCGTTTTTCGATACTTTTCCATAAAAAAAAAAAAAATCCTAAAAATTACTTTTTACCTTTTTCCTCCTTTTCCTTTTTTTTTTTTTATTGAAAAGGACAAAGTCATATTTTAAAAAAGGCGATAATAATAAAACCTTTTCGATGAAACCTTTTTAATTGTTAAAGTTCTAATAATGGCGAAAAGTTTTTTAAGTACGTAAAAAAAAAAAAAAAAATTTATTATGTTTCAATTAACGAATGTGAAATGGTTTTTTTTGAATTATGATTCCCTTCGTTTTCGTTCCAACAAAAAAAAAAAAAAGAAAAACTTTTGAAAATTCATTCGTATGATGACGTAAAATGATGACAGAGGGGAGAAAAGGAAAAAAAGAAAAGAATAGAAAAAGGAAAAGAAAGGAAAAGGAAAGAAAGGAAAACGAGGAGGGAATAATTTCTCTTTCTCAATTAAAATTATTATTAGGACAGGAGTCGTCATCGTCATCGTCATCGTCATGATTATTATTATTTAAAATTGAAAAGGAGTAAGAGGATGAATGAAAAATGGTAGTGGTAGTAGTAGAGGGAGAGAGAGAGAGAGAGAGAGAGTGACTCAAATTGATTTAGGGGTATGCGTTTGAGGATTAAAAATACCATGAATTATTAATTCAAAAGCTGATGAAAATCGACTAAAATCCCGCAGACTTAAATTGACATCAAAGCGGACTTTTAAAAGCGGAATAACACAACAAGGGGATTGAAATATTGATATAAAATCTACGGATCGTGTTTTTTTTTTTTTTTATCTATCCCCTCTCTCTCTCTCTTCCCCTCTCTCTCACTCTCTCTCTCACTTTCTCACTTTCACTTTTGTAAGAATTTCCGATTTTTATTTACACGCGAAAGAAAAGTTTTTTTTTTTTTTTTTTGTTAAGAAGGAAAAATCTTTAAATAATTCGTTAATAATTTATATTACGTCATAACGATGACGACATCAATAAGTTACATTTATTTATCATAAAAAAAAATTAAGATGATGATGATGATGATGATAGTTTTAGTTTTTTTTTTTGTTTTGTTTTTGTCCATTTTGTTGAAACTGATAAAGTTGTTTCGTATTGACAACTTTTTCTATTTCATCGGAAAATACAAAAAAGGGGAAGGAGGAGGGGGAGGAAGAGGAGGAAGAGAGTAAAAAAAAAGCTTAATTAAGTTTTGTAATTCTTTTCTTTCCCCTTACTTTTTTCTTTTCTTTTCTTTTTTTTTGTTCTGGAAAAAGAAAAAATTCTTTAAGAGATTGAATGAAAAAAGTTTAATGTACGAGAGAGAGAGAGTATGACGACTGAAAGTCAAAAGGAAAAAAAAAATGAAAGAAAAAAAAGAAGGAAGGAAGGAAGGAAGGTAGGTTGGTAGGTAGGTGGGTAGGTGGAGGAAGAAGACAAAAAAAAAGAAAAGAAAACGACGATGAGAAAAGACGAAAAAAAAAAGGAAAAAAAGAAGAAGGAGAAGAAAAAAAAATCCGATTCAGCTGCTGCTGGACCTTTTGGATTCTGGAAAAATCCATTTAGACGATTAAAAGATTGAAAACATTTCAGATTTTGTATTATTTTCTTTCTGATACCGATCCGTTCGCTTCTTTTGAAAACCAGTTGAACGGATAACGAGATGAAGTAAATTAAAAGTTTTGTCAGCAATAAAGAAACCCTTCCTTCCCTAAGACAACCTCGTGTCGGGCCCCAAGGCCCAAGGAGAGGAAAGCTAAAAAACTTTCGATCGATATTTGCAGACAATAAATGGTGGGTAAGGAAGGAGCCGTGGGAGGAAAACAAGCGGCGGCGGCGGCGGGGTAGGCGGTAGCGCGATTTTTTTTTTTTTTACACACGTGTCCTTTTTTTTTCGTGTTCGACTCGAACGATTCACGAACGCGTTTTTAAATTTTCCAAAAAAAAATTATTTCCAGCTCCGCCATCGCATCTCACCTCACCGCTACCCCTTTCCCCTACCCCTCCCCTTCCTCCGCCCCCCACCAAAACTCAAATAAAATAATTTTAAAATTATAATACGAAGAGAAACGATTATTTTTATAATTTTGCCAATGGGAAAAAAATTTTTTTTTTACCGATTCCGCCAGATTATAAAACGCGGATCGAAAATTCTGGAAAACACCTTCTGGAGAAAAAAAAAAAAAAAGGAAAACAGTCAAAGTTTTTTAACTACAACTTTTTTATAGTATCGATTAGTTAGTGCCTTAAAGAAATAAAAATAGAAGAAAAAAAAAATCAAAAACTTGATTAATTGTAGTTTTCCTCTTCTTCTTCTTCTTCTTCTTCTTCTTCTTCTTCTTCTTCTTCTTCTTCTTCTTCTTCCACTTTTCCAAAAAGATTCTCCATTTTATTTAACTTGACCCCGAAATTAAAAAAAAAAAAAAAATTAAATTTTGGGTGTGTTCGAATAAAAAAAAAAAAGAAATAATAATAATAATAAAAAAACGTTTCTTCTCCTTTCTTTTGTCTCCGCCTAAAAATATTATGATTAAAAATGTCGTCGTCACAAAGGTAAACCGAACTGGAACTTGTTGGATAAGATATATAAATTAGTTTTTTTTTATCAAAACATAAAACGGTATCGATAATGACTGGATAGAAATTTCTCTTTTTTTTCTTTAAATTGCGTGGGTGATGGTTGGTTAGTTACACGACGATCTCGTTTCGACCATTAAAACAACACCTCAATCTTTGTCGAAACGTCATCATCACTTATCATCACCTTTTTTTTTTTAAATAATCGTTTCGGTGGGGAAATGGCGGGGAGTCGTTTGTTTGTACGTTCGTTTGTTTTACAATAATATCATCAAATTTTAAATTTATTACCTTTTTTTTTTCTTCGTCAAAAGGGGGAGGAGATTCCGCGGTTTTCATTTTGGTTCGATCTTCTCGACCTGTATAAGGACGACCTTTTTGTTTCAAAAAAAATTTATTTTAACCGCCGTCCATTGTGATGTTTTTTTTACCTTTTTTTTATCAGCCCAACACTCCTTTTTTCCGTGATTAATTATTATTATTATTATCATCATTCAAACAAAAAAAGAAAAAAAAAATTTTCGTCGGAGTGAGGAGAGAATCATTAAAATTAAAAAGAAGGAGGAGGAGGAGGAGGAGGATGCTGCGTTTTTAAATCTACGAAAGAGTTAGAAGGTGGGATTGAGTGGATAAATAAACAAACAAAGAAGAAAAAGGAAAGCAGAAAACAAAAAAAAATACGAGAAACAAATAATAAAGAAAAGAAATAAAAAGAAAAAACTGGAAAAGTTTTTTTTTTCCCTTATAAAACTTATAATCATTGTAAGGAAAATTATATGAAAGGAAAATGCTATAAAAATGTTACAAACATTCAGTCTTTTATAGACTATATATATAAAAATGACCTCGTTTCGTAACAATATTATTTTTTTTGTCCGACAGCGATTCTGCTGCTGCAACAACAACAACAACAACAAAAACAAACGAATTATGTTTTTTATTGATCGATAATCGATCGTACGATTAAAGTTTTTCAAAACGACGACGGCGAATAATTTTTTTTTTATTTAAATTTTAATAAACGATCCCTTCGATACCCCCACATTGTCACCGCCATCGCCGCCCCCACCACCACTACCATCATCATCATTTAATTATAAATTCTAATATAAAAAATGGTGTCACACAGGTAGTGGCACACCTTTTCTTCTTCTAATAATAATAATAATAATAAGAGAAAGAGAAAAAAAGGGTGTTAATGTAACAACATGAAAAGTAAATTTGTTTGTCACAATAATAATAATAATAACATAAACAAAAAATAATAATAATAAATTTAAACGTTTGAAAACAATTACCTAAAGATTTTTTTTTTTTTTTTTTTGAAACAAACAAACAAACGAACTAACTAACTAACAAGTTTTTTGTTTAAATAATCGAAATCGTTATTATCGAGAATGAAATAATAATAATAATAATAATAATAATAATAATAATAATAATAATAATAGGAAAAAGAAAAATTTTCTACGTATTTAATAATAATTATTATTATTAAATTTATATTATTTAAACAAAATGGCAGATTTGCAAATAAATTTTTTTTTGTTTTACGTGCGTGCGTGCGTGCGAGCGTATGTGATCCTCCGCCATTTTTGTATGTTTGTTTGTTTGTTTTCGTTTCGTTTTTCAAATAAAATATTAATTACGCACTCATCGATTTAATCGATTTTTATTACAACCTAACAATAAATATTTGATTTTTTTTTTTTTGTATTCGTATCGAATTAATATTTAAATAATAATAATAATAATAATAATAATAATAATAATAATAATGATGATGATGATGATAATAATATTTGAAGTTATTATTCACGGTCACAATTTAATTACGTAAAAATTGTTTGCGGGTGACCAATAATTCGAAATTAAAAACTTATTTTGCGTTTTTTGTTTGTTTGTTTATTTATTTAAATAATTAAAATTTGAGGTTAATAAATACGGCGAAAATTTTTTTTTTTGCCTTGTTTCTTTTTGTTTGCACGAGTTGCGTTTGTCGTCGAAAGGGAAAGTGTCCGATGTAGACAAAAGACAAACTTGTATGCGACAAAGACGTGACCGCACGAAAAATTTTGTTAATTCGATCGATTAAATTTTTAATATTATTATTATTATTATTATTTTTTCTAATATGGGAATTATGGAGAGAGAGAAAGAGAGAGAGAGAGAGAGAGAGAACAAGATGGAGTTTTATTTTTAAACACACAACAACAAGAAAAAAAAAAAACATAAAATTTTAAGTTTTTTGTTTTTTTTTTGTTTTCCCCCCTCTTAAAAAGTCAAAGAACACAATTATAGCCTCCTTATTACTTCCTGTCGAAAAACACGCGCGTTTATGTTTTTTTTTTTTATGTTCGCTTTCATATTTGAATTTTTTAAATTTGTTTCTAACTCCCTTCTCCTCTTTACACACACGCACACGTCTCCCCCTTCCCCTTCCCCCTCCCTTTAAGGATCCCTTATTCTCATTACTGCAACCCCCATATACGTATACGTTCGATAACTCACGAGTACGCATGTGCATTTTGATTGTTGTTGTTGTTGTTTCCATTCTTTTTCTTACACGACTTAATTAGTTTCGTTACGTCAAGATGCGCATAAATTCCTCTCCCTATCCTTCCCTTCCTCTCTTCACCCTCCTCTTTCTCCCCGGTAATTGTAAAAAAAAAAAAAAAAAAAAATGTATATTTTGGCCCTTGACCGAACATATTTTTTCTCTTCGGAGGAGGAGTTTTTTTTTTCGACGTTTGATGATGAAATGATTGATTAAGGGGTTGTTGTTGTTGTTGTTGTTCTTTCTGCTGCTGTTGCTGATGTTGTCGTTTGTTGTTGCACCCTTCAAAGGGTCAAAATTAAAAAGATTTTTTTTTTTTTCGAATCTTTATCCGCCATTAAAAGTTTTTTTTTTCTACTACAAAACGTGAAAGACGCCAACTACAAACAAAAACAACAACAACAACAACAAACAACAAAATAAGTTTTGTTCGAAGGTATGAAAGGCGTGACGAAATAACGATAATTATTATCATTAATTTGCAAAAAAATATTAACTTGTTAACACTAAAACGTGCTACTACTATGTCATTATTACTTCTACTACTACTACCGCTACCTGTGTTTACTTTTAGGATAACAATGATAATGATAATAATAATAATAATAATAATAATAATAATAATAATAATAATAATAATAATAATAATAATAATAATAATAATAATAATAATAATAATAATAATAATAATAATAATAATAATAATAATAATAATAATAATAATAATAATAATAATAATAATAATAATAATAATAATAATAATAATAATAATAATAATAATAATAATAATAATAATAATAATAATAATAATAATAATAATAATAATAATAATAATAATAATAATAATAATAATAATAATAATAATAATAATAATAATAATAATAATAATAATAATAATAATAATAATAATAATAATAATAATAATAATAATAATAATAATAATAATAATAATAATAATAATAATAATAATAATAATAATAATAATAATAATAATAATAATAATAATAATAATAATAATAATAATAATAATAATAATAATAATAATAATAATAATAATAATAATAATAATAATAATAATAATAATAATAATAATAATAATAATAATAATAATAATAATAATAATAATAATAATAATAATAATAATAATAATAATAATAATAATAATAATAATAATAATAATAATAATAATAATAATAATAATAATAATAATAATAATAATAATAATAATAGCGTGGGAAAAGAAACATTCAACGTAACAAAAAAAAGAAAAAAAATTCATTTCATTTATTTATTTATTAATTTATTAAATTTTGAAATTGAAATTATTATCACTAAACTTTTAATTAATTTAATTATCCATTTATTTATTAAATAAATTATTATTATTATTATCTTTTTTTTTTATTAAAAGTGATTTGTCGCGAAATAAAATAAAAGCAGTCAAGCAAGCAAACAAACAAACAAAACAAACAAAACGATAAAAATTTATTTAATTAATAATAATAATAAATAAATAAAATTTTTTAAGTCGATGATAGGAAACGAAAGCAAAATTCGATAATTTTTTTTTTTTGTTTCAACGTCGGCTTATTATTATTATTATTATTTTTCGTCGAAGCGAACGAACAAACAAACAAACAAACATTTACCGTAATTACAATTGACGGAGGTCACTCACTACAATTAATATTCATTTAACGAAACGTTAATTAAATTAAATGGAAAATCGTCGAAACGTAAAATGAATAAAATTTTTATTTATTTATTTTTATTTTAACGTTCCAGTTTCAAATTCCAGTTCCAGTTTTATCAACAAAAAAAAAAAAAAAGTGAAATTATTAAAAGAAAATCAAAAATTCGAAACATATTATTATTAATTCAGTTAATAAATAAATAAATAAATAAAAAATGGGGGGGGGGGGGAAAAGTGGAAACGTCGGAAAGGTCGACCCCGCAGAATTGAAAAATCAATAAATAATAAATAAATAATATTAAAAGCGCAAAATCAATTCTGAATGTTTTCATTATACGTAATCATCATCATCATCATCATGGCAAGTTATTTAATAATTTTTTTATTTATGTATTTATTGATTATTCGTTCAATTAAAAAAAAAAATAAATAAGTAAATAAATCAATTAAGTTTTGACGATGGACGACGAAACTTAAAAAGAAAATTAAATTTATTATTTTTATTATTTTTTTTTTTATATTCACCGTTTTAGAATCATTATTGTCATCATCATCATCATCATCATCGTCGTTAAATCAGGTACGGATTAAGGGAGTTTAAAATATTTAAGTCGTCATAATTTGGACGAAACTTCTTCATTACGATTTATGATTTATTTATTTGAAAATATCGATCGGAAAATATTTAAACGCCTACCTGACTTCCGTTTCCGTTTTATTTTTATTTTAATTTTTAAATGGCGGATTTTTAAATTCGATAAGTGAAAAGAGAGAAAAAAAATTTTTTTATTTGGGGGGGATTCGGGTTTCGGGCGAGATTTCATTACGTCACGGTACGATAACTCAATTATAGAAATTCCAGAAGATTCCGCACGTTTTATCAATCTTATCATCGTCATCAACGTCATCATTACGCGTTCAATGACGTAACAAAAACGTAGAAAAAACGCGTGCGTAAAAATTTCTTACCTCATTATTTATTTATAATTAAATAAAATATAAGGAAAAGTAATAAATATTTTCCAAGTGGTAGTAAAAAAAAAAAAATTCCAGTTTATTTTTTTTTTTTGCTGCTGCTGCTGCTGGAAACTAAAGTAAAAAACTTTTCTTTTCTTTTTTTTCTTTCTTTTTTTTTATATATAATTTTATTATTTTTTATTTTTTGTAATGATTTATTACATAATAAGACAAAAAACTTATTTTCGGTATAAGTTGCGTAGCGAAAAATATAAAAATAATAATAATAATAATAATAATAATAAAACTGGTTAAAAAAAAAAGTTTTTTTTTTTGACATGATTACGGCAATCATTTCACTCTGGAACGCATTGTTTTTTTTTTTTTTTTTACACGTTACGAAAATAATTTTCTTTTCTTTTTTTTTTTTTTTTTGTTTAAAAAAAGTTTAATAATAATAATAAATCCTGAGGGAGGGGGGAGGAGGAAATTATTTAAATCGTAGAAAAAAGCAGAAGAAATATGACGATGTTAAAAAAAAAAAAAGTTTTTTTTCTTTCGTGAATTCGTTTCGTAATTTAAATAACAAAAAAATTGAGTTTAATGTCTTAATTAGAGCAAATGGTCATAGAACAAACGGTCATAGAGTAAATGGTCATAGAGTAAAAAAACAAAAAATGGGACGCGGATTAGAGGAGAAACAAGAAGCGTCGGCGTTGACACAGTTGAAACGAAAAAGTCATCTCGTGTATTGCTAAGGTCATTTCTTTCTACACTATTGGGTCACTAGCCTTTGAGTAATTGATTTCAAAGCAGGATGCCTGCCATCTCCTTATCCCCTCCCCTACCTCCCTACCTCCTCTCCCATTCCCCTCTTCCCCCTCTTCGTCTCTTTCTCGCTCATCCTTTTTCCGTATTTTCGATTCTTCTCTTCATTCGAACAATCAAACTTTTCTAGCGTCAAACGTCTCACATTTATTATTATTATTATTAAACACAATTTACAAATGTTTCGTATCTCCCTAAATGTATGATTGATTGATTGATTGATTGATTGATTGATCAATTAAAACAAATAAAATAATTTTTTTTTTTTTTATTAATTGAAATATTTTTATTAATAAAAAAAAAACATTTAAAGAATGCAGATATATTTTTTTTGTTTATTATTATTATTATGATTATTTTACATACCAGCAGAAGCTTAACGGAGTTAATTTAATAATTGATAATGATGATGATGATGATGATAATGATGATTGTGATGCCATACGGTCATTAGCATCTGTTTTTAACGAGAAAATGGTCGACACGGGATCGATATAATGTATTTTTTTTTTTTTTTGTTGGGTGGAACGTTCAATTTTTTGTTGTTGTTGTGTGGTCATTGTGTAAAATGTTTAATTAAATTTATAATTTTATCTATTGACCCGACGGGTGAGAATTAAAGACACGATAAAAATGAAAAAAAAAAATTTTTTTTTTTTTTCACGAAAAGGTTTGATGACGATGGCGCGACGTGACAAAAAATTTATTTATTTATTTATTTATAAACGTTTCGACCTAACAAAAAAAAAAGATAATAATAGAAGGCTGTGTGCGTGAATGTTTTTGGCGGGTTTTTTTTTTTTAAAAAAACTTTTCACGGTTCATTTACTTAATTCGTTTTTCGGGGCAAAACTTTTTATTTTATTTTATTTTTGGCACGAAAAAAACGTTTTTTTTTTCAAATTATAAAATTTACTTATTTATTATTATTATTATAAATGAGAGGGGCTGCTAGGGTGAGGTGGGAGATGAGGTGAGGGGGAAAAGAAAGAGTTAAAAAATTGAAGAAAGGGAAAGAAGAAAAAGGTTTTGAAAAGTTTCCTTTAACCAATCAAAAGTTTTATAAATTAATTGTAAGCAATAGATGATAATTTAATTTAAAGGTTTGAAAGGTTTTGACTTTTCCTATCGAAACCTTTTAAAACTAAAGTCTTTTAACTTGATTAATAAATTTATTATTATTATCATCATCATCATTATCATTATTATTTTTTAATCGTAAACGATTTTTATGTTATTCGATGATGACGAATTTTTACTAAAAAAAAAAAAAACTATTATAATATCCAGTTCCATTTTTTTTTTTTATCTTGTAACCAACTTTTTCTTTTTTCCATTCCATTAGTTTTAATTTTTTTTTTACCTGGAAAAAGCAGAAGAAAAACCAATAAATAAATTTCATCATCATCATCATCAGCGAGATAGGATGTTAAAAAAAAAAACCGGGAGGAAAAAAAAAATGGTTATTATAATTAGAAAAAAGAAAAAATTGACAGAATTTTAAATTTATGATTATGGAGAAAATGGGAAATTTTATGAAAAAAAGATTAAAAATAAATATTTCCGAAGAGATTAAGGAGTAGTGTTGTGCGCGTGCTCGTACACGTGTGATAAAACAACTAAAAAAAATTTTTTTTCACGTATTTATTAC
The DNA here is from genome assembly GCF_000006295.1 of Pediculus humanus corporis. Taxonomy (NCBI): domain Eukaryota; kingdom Metazoa; phylum Arthropoda; class Insecta; order Psocodea; family Pediculidae; genus Pediculus; species Pediculus humanus. Next base: position 531,457 of record NW_002986996.1, read on the forward strand.
GTAAGAATTAAAAAAAAAAAAAGTAAATTTCTGAAACGTTTGTTGTCGTTGTAGACAACAACGGCGTGGATAAAACGTAAGACGACAAAAAAAATTAGAAGAAGTCGCGTTTAAAATCCGCGTCGATCGATCGATCAATCGATAGATCGTTCGATCTATCGAACGATCGTGATCAAATTCCAAAATTTATTTATTATTTTTATTATTATTATCACGAACGTTAAAACATCGTCCGAGATGATTCGGATTTGAACATTTTGGAATTTAAAAATAAAAGTTACGTCTTGGACAAAACCTCTCCCCCCCCTCTCACTCTCTCTTTCCTCTAAGAAAACTAAATCAAATTTTTGTCGACGATAATGATAATAATGATGATGATAATAATAATAATAATTGTTTGTTTCCGATTAGAGAAGTTATTTCATTAAATTTACTGTTGTCCGTTTTCGATTTATTTTTCGATATCAGTTTTGTTATTATTATTATTAATATTGTTTATTAATCGCCAGAAGGTTCTAGAAAATAATGTTTTTTTTTTTATTTAGTTGAGAATTGTTTAATTTACCAAATTATTATTATTATTATTATTTCTTGGAAAATTTTAAAATTATAAATAAACTTTTCGGAATGTTTTCCCACAATTCGTTCGATATATTTCGAAATGGGGAAATTTTTTTTTTCTTTTTTTTTGGGGGGGGAAGGGGGCAAAGGAGGAAATGAATAATTTTTGGGTGCGTACGTGCGTGTGGATGCGTGCGTGCATTGTCAACGCCCAACAAACGATGATTTCAATTTTATTTGTCTCTTTTTGTTTTTTTTGAGATATGTTTAAAGTTTTATTAATTTACCGTCGGTTGCTTGCTCTTTGCGGTTAGTTTAAACAGTTGTTTGATAGTCGATTGTCGATTGTCGGTGTCGGTTAAACCATAAAAAAAATTTTTATAATTTGTAAAAAAAAAAAAATAAAAAATAAAAAAAACAGAAAAAAAAATTTGGTTGTTTCGTTAAACGACTTCCACTCGATTATTCATCTTCATTCTTATTCATCCGATGAAACATTATCATTATTATTATTATCATTATTATCATTATCATTATTACTATTTATAAATGTTATTTCGTGATAAGGAAGATGAGAATCATCGGCCTTAAAGAACACGCAAAAAAAAATTTCGGAATTAATAGTGCAAAAAAATTTTTTTGTTTGTTATTGTCCAGCGGTAAGATAAACATGAGCGAAACAATTTATTTATTTCTCTGGAAAAGATGACTCGTCCTTAACAAAAAAAAAAAAACTATCGATTAAGCCTAATTTTTTTTTTTTCACAACCTAAAACCTGAAATAATAATAATAATTTATCCCTTTTTTTTTGTTAATAGGAATTTTCTTAGTCAGATTCATTACTCATTCGACATATTGTTGTATAATTTTTTTTTTTCCCCGTTTGTTCGTTTGTACGATTACTCGATTTATTTTCCTCCTGGATAAAAAATTAAAAAGTGATTCATAATCATTATTATTATTATTATGTTTATTTCTCTCTCGCTCACTCTCTCTCTCTCACTCGTTACACGCGAAACACACATATATATAAATACGATGATAAATCGATAATAATTAAATGAAAACAAACGAACAAACAAACAAATGATTAATTAATTAATTAATTAATTAAAATAAATTTTCAAGGTCAATATTATTATTGTTTATATATATCCGTTAGATGATGATGATGATAATAATAGACAAATTATTAACTCGAGATTCCCGCAAGGAAATGAAAAATCGGCAACCGTTTGTTCATTCGCTCCCGCGCGCGTGTTTGTTTATTTGTTTGTTTGGACAACATTAGTTAATGATTAAGTTAGAACTCCCCCGGGGACATATTGCCCCCCCTCTTTCACGGACGTGGGGACGTGAATTTAGAGTTAATGAAGTGACATTTGTGACGACAAAACCATTAAACGACAGGAGGGAAAATCAAAGAAAGAAACAAACATTCGCAAGTTTTTTGTTTTTTTTTTTTTGTTTAACGGTATCGAATTGAGATACGTTGTCACCCTGTCGTCGTCGTAGTCGTGGAAAAAGAAACTACAGCCACGATACTATAAATAAATAATTTTTTTTTTTTTTTATACTTTGTCGAGAGAATAAAAGTAATAATTTAAAATTTTTTTTTAAAAGTCTGTCTAAAATAAATTTTAACATGGTTATATATATATATATATACGAGTTATTTAAGTGGGTAATAAATTTTTTTACTAGGATTATCTATTTCTGTCTCGTTCTTCGTTTTTTCTCCAGTCATTTAAAAAAAAAATGTCGAGTTTAAATAATTTCCGAATAATTAATGTACGTTTTTTTTTTGGCGCGAAAAATTTCAAAAAAAATTTTTTAAATTCCCCATTCTTTTTTTTTTTTTCTCTTCGGCTTAATTTATTTTAATTGTTTTTTTTTTTTTTTTTTTGGAGACGTCTGAAGAAAAAGAGTAAAAGAACTACAACGGGCGTGTGTTTGTTTTGTAATGCGTATGTTATGTGTTTGTTATGCATTCGCGATAAGGTGATAACGAAACGTGATTTAAAAAACGAAATTTCAGTTCGATATTTAATTAATATCAATTAGATAATTTTGTTCCGTACGTTATATATACTCACTACAACAACAACAAAATTACAATTGGTTGTTGGTTGTAGTTGTAGTAGTACTGGGGGCGGACTGGGGAGGCTTCGATTGAGTTACGACGCAATCTTTAAATTTTTTTTTTTTTCGGACAACGCAATCAAAGTTAAATTTCGTCCGAGTTTTTTTTTTTTTTTTGGTTGTAGTGAAGTAAATTCACTATCAGAGATGATGATGATGATGATGATATAATAATAATAATAATAATAATAATAATAATAATAATTTTATTTTTTAAATCCCGACGGGTGAATTTTTTTTTTTTTTAAAGGGACCGCGAATTAATTAATTAATTAATTTGTGTAGATTTCAAAATGGCTTCCTCCGTCATTTACGAGTAAACGAAACCTTACAAAAACATTTTTTTTTGTCTTTGTCTTTGTCGTCATTGTAAGATTTCACACGATGACAATAATAATGATAATAATAATCATTTGTAAAATTGATTCACGTAAATTCAAATTCAAATTTAATTCTCGTTATTATTATTATTATTTTCTTTTTTTAACTTTTTCTTTTCCTTTCTCTCTCTCTCTCTTTTTTGAATTTTTTATTTTTATTTGATTAAAGATTCGATAGTAATAAAAATTTAATAGGTTGTTGTTCGAATGAATGAATGAATGATTGATTGATTGATTGGTAAACTATAATCAAATAATTCAAAGTATATTATTTAGTTTAACAATAGAGTCATATAAACACACACACCTTTGCGGCTGGCAATTTTTAAAAAGGTTTATTATTATTATTATTATCATTATTATTACCATTATTTGTAACGTTTATGATCGTCGTTTATGATGCCGTCCGTGCCTTGCCTTTTCTCCTTATATGGTATTGTTTTTTCGATATTTAGTCATTAAAAAAAAAAAAATTATTACCTTTCCACCTACATTTTTTTTTTCTATTCTTCTTCCACGATTCCCTGAAATTTTTTTTTAATAAATGAAAAACCTTGAAAATGAAGATCCGAGCACTTAATTCATCCCTTTCTACCCTTTCATCCCCTTAAAAAAAAAAAAAAATTATTTAGTGTGTCGATATGAAATCCAAGAATTTAAACGTTTTTAATTTAAACGTAAAATTTAAACCGAAATAATTATTATTATCATCATCGTCATGCCCACTTTCGTTTTCTCCCCCCCTTCACACTTCCTTCCCACCCTCCTACCTCTCTCTCTCTCTTCTTTATATTCCTTCATTTAATATGAAAGTAAAAGAGAAAGTTTAAGTTAAGTTATGACAAAAGTAACAACAACAACAGAAACCCTCGTCGTACTTTTGAACGCACACGTGCACGCGCACCCCCCCCCTTATACACACACACCCACACACATATAATTTCATATACGTAAAAGCGATCCCGAAAATTATAAAATTTCAAAATTTTAAATGAGAAAAGGTTAATTGAGAGGAAAACAGAAAAAGAGAAAAAAAAAGGTTCTTTTTATGTTATATTTAAAAACAAAACAACAACAACCCAAAAGGTTTTTAAACAACCTTTTTTTTTCGTATGGGAAAGTAAAAAGGAAGGACAGAAGAACGAGAAAGGAAATAGGAAGGAACCGATTCGAAAAAAAGTTAAATAAATAAATTAACCGGAAATGGAAAGAGATTTTTTTTTTGGTGTCCCTTTTTCTAGTGATGAAAAATATCAAAATCAAAGATTCCTGGAAAAATTAAAAACTTTTTGATTTTTCATTCTGGAAATTTTTACGATAGGAAACAAAAAATTGACTTTTTTTTGTTTTCCCAGGTCATTTGCTATTTTTACCACGTGAGTTTGTAACAAAAATTTTTCATTTCGCTATAAAAACCCGTCGGATTAACCGCGATAATAGGTTTTTTTTTTTTTTTTGGAAGATGCCTTTTGCAATAACCTTTCGTCGTGAAAATTCCAGTCGTCCATTGATATGCAAGAATGAGCGTTGTCAACAAACAACAATCGAATGAACGAATCGCGAACGTTTTTTTTTTTTCGTTAAAAAAATAAAAATAAATTGTTTTGTTATTAAATGTCAGTGGCGTTTGTTTGTTTGTTTGTTTCTCACAATTCTTAACGCAAAAAAAAAAAAATTTAAACCGATGTTTCTTGTTTTTTATTTATTTATTTATTTATTTATTTTCTCAATTAATTATTAATAAATATTAAATCAAAAAAAAAAAAAAATGGACGCGATTCGTGAGGTCAATCACATCATTTTATTTATTTATTATCTTAACAAATCGGTCTGGAATTTCAAAATCGTGACGAAGAGAGAGAGAGAGAGACAAAGAGAGAAAGAGACACAAACAAACACAAAAAAAAAAAAAAAACTTTCTACTTATTAATATTTTAATTGCGGTTTTTTTTTCTATATCTTTTACAAATCGTGAATTATTTATTTATTTATTTATTAATAAACTACGCGCGCGGGTTAATAATTAATAATAATAACAATAATAATAATAATAATAATAATTCAACTTTGAATTGTTTCAATTATTTATTTATTAATTAATTAATTGATTTAAATAAATAAAAATTTTTTAACAACAAAGAATTTAATTTTTAATTTGCCGCTCTGGATTAATAACGGGAGGCTTTGATAAAATAATAATAATAATAATTTTTTTGATGGTTGGTATTACGTAATGAATCTCATTAAGGAAAAAGTTATAAAAAAAAAAATTTTTTCGCTTTCTATCCAAAAAAAACCGTTAAAAATTGGCAATTGATTCGAAATGTGTGTGTGTGGGGGGGAGGGGTACGGCGGGAATACGGGGGAGAAATGGTGGAGGAAAAGGGTGGCGGGGACGTTGCCGAAAAGGAAATTTAATTCGCGGTAATGCTCCTTTACCCTCTCGGAAAATTTTTCCAGAATATTCATTTTAAAAAGGAAGGAAAAGTTTTTTTTTTTTTAAACCGAAAGAACCGTTTCCGTTAATTCAACCGGATACGGCATCATTTCCGTTTTATATTTAAAAAAAAAAAATGGCGGCGAAGAGGTTTCAGACGATGTGAAAAATTTTGTTATTGAATCGATTAATCGGAGTCATCCGCGTGACAATCGTGAGAAAAAAAAGAAATAAATTTTAAAAAAGAATATAATTTAAAGAAAATGACGGCGTCCTTGACCTTGAAAACAACAATGATAATGATAATGATGATGATAATAATACTTGTTAAAACCAACGGTTTTAAAATGATTCAACGAATTAGTCAGAAGAAAAATTTGAATCACGAGAAATCAAAGGTCAGTGTTGCGATTTCACCCTCTCGAATAATTTTTTTCGTATAATTATAAAAAGGTGTTTTAAAAAATATCACGTGACTAATAATAATAATAATGGAACGTTTTGGAGAATTTTTTTTTTCTTCTGGAGAATTTACAAAAAAAAAAACGTTTGGAATCGGACGTCGTGTTAAAAATCAAGTTTTTTTTTTCTTTTCGTTTGTACTCTCTTTTTTTTTCTTTCATAATTTGTTTTTTTTTTTTTTGAATTGAAGGTCGTTGACCAGACGTTTCGTTTGTTGTTGTTGGTTGTCGTAACAAACGTGAAATACTATTTTTCATTGATTGTTTTTTTTTCCGGTTTAAAACGATTCATTACACGCGTTTTAAATTTTTTTTTTTTTTAAGTTGCTGGCGTTAAATTTAGAAACAATTAAAAGTTTTGGAAAAGAAAAATAAAAAAGGTAAAACAGACAAAGGAAAGGAAAAGGAAAAAAGGTCAAAGGACAGGAGAAAAATTTGGGAAGAGAAAAAAAAAATATGACGAGTTCTCGACATTTACCAAACATTTCAATCGTAAAAATTCATGAAAAATTTTTAAAAATTTAAAAATAGAATTATTAATATTTTGTGTTTGTTTGTTTGTTTGTTTGTTTCTCTCTCTCTCTCTCTCTCTCTCTCTCTCCCTCCCGCAATAATTTTATAACTCAGCCAAGTATTAAAGGATCACGAATAAAATTAATTTTATGGTTCATCTCCCATTTTTTTTTTTTTTTTTTGCGTTACGCCAAATGTTTGTTTTTATTTTGTCGTTGATTACCAATCGATAATATTTATGGAGAAAAAAAAGGTTGTTGTTATTTTGAAAAAAAGGTTTCCGACCATGAAATAAATAGTTTATACCAAAAGCAAGGCTTCAAGCCAACAATTCTCGTTCTTGCAACTGACTGAAACGAGGGAGAATGAAAAAAAAAAACGTTCAGACGTTCGAGGTGCCAAAAATAAACGAAAGAGAAAAATAAAAAATAAAATTTTTTTTTTATACGGCGTCGACGAAAGATGTTGTGCAGAAAGAAAAAAAGAAAGAAAAAAAAATATTATGTTGCAAAAAAAAAAAATACGGGAGAAAACGGAAACGGAAAAGACGAAAAAAAAAATAATAATAATAAAAATAAAGATTTTTTTTTTTGTTTGCGAGTTATATCGAGTTTCTAAAAAAGAATAAAATTACGCGATAAAATGCCGTTTTTTTCAAAAAAAAAAATAAAACAACCCAACATCGAGTTTAATTTTTTTATGAAATTTTAAAACCGTAAATAATAATAATAATAATAATATTTGGAAGTTTTAAAACACGCGGACATATAAATTTCTTTTTTTTATTCTCCAGAAATTGTCGACAATTATTCAAAAAAAAGAGAGAGAAAGCGAGAGAGAGAAAAAAAGTGAAACGTTACCACCATCCGCCGCTATTTTTGCTGTTTTTACAAAAAAAAAATCGGATTTTTAAAATTATCATGATTTTTCATTTTTTTTTTCTCTTTTCTTTTCATTTCAAATAATTATTATTTTTGCTTTTAAACTTTCCAGAACGTTGTATCCTCTCTCTCTCTCTCTCTCTCTCTCTTTTTTTTGACAGTTAATTAAATAAAAATCAAATTTTTCATCAATCAAATCCGGTCGAAAATAATTCATTTGTTTTTTTTTTTTTTGAATTGTGCACTCGTCGACGACGATGACGACGACGACGACGACGTCGTCGTAATTGTCATTCGACGACAACGACGACATTTGTCGATTATTATTATTATTATTATTATTATTATTATTATTATTATTATTCTCCAGATTAAACTTTTCCTTTTTTTTTTATTCACGTCGCCGCGTGTCTCGTTTTTTTTTTTTTTTAATTCCAGAATATTTTGTTACGCTTATCCTCCCCTCCCCCTTTTCCCTTCTCTTCCCCCACTTTTTTTTCCTACATTGTAATTAAGTCGATGGTGATGATATCCATGTAATTGGTGACAGTAAAAGTCCAGAAAAAAAATTCCAAAAAGGGGATTAAAACGAATTCGGTGATGAGGTCAGGTGTTTATAATCTTTCCAGAATTTTCGAATTTTTTTTTTTTTAACAATGTGAAATTATTATCGTTTAGTTTATCATTAAAAGATACCGCCGGCGGTTTAAGATTTTTTTTTTTTTTTACTTATTATTATAAAAAAAAGATGAATCGTTCAAGTTTTTTTTTTATTATGAAAGAAGGTTTAAATCCTTTAAAGAATTTAAAAAAAAGAAAAAAAAACGTTTAAAAAAAAATTTACCTTTGAAAAAAAACAAAACAAAAAATAAAATGAAAAATTTAAAGTTAAAACAACAAAGCCGCCAACGCCGCCGACGCCGCCACTTCCACCGCCACCACCACCGGCAAACATTTAATTTTACTAAAACCGACTTTTGTGTAAAAGTTTTTAACAAAAGTTTTCATAATAAAATTTTTCGTATTCGATACCCGCCGTACCGCCGCCACCACCACCGCCGCCGCCACCCCGCTTGAAAACACAAATTAACATTTGAAAAACAAAAAAAAATTTTTTTTTTCGGACAGAAGAAGAAAAAACAATTTTTTTGTGTTATGACGTCACGCAAAAAAAGTTTTTTTTTAATTTTATTCCTTTTCGACCTTTTAAAATTATTATTATTATTATCATTTTTTAAATTAACGTTATCATTATTATTATTATCGTTGTTTGTTCAGCGTGATTAACAACATTGATTTTTGTTCGAATTTTCGTTGCTTCTGTAAATAAAAAAAAAAAAAAAAATTATCACAAAACGTGTTTGGTGGTGTGAAATCCATGAGAAAATTTCATGTTAATGATTTTTTTTTTTTCATTTTATTTTATTTTAAAGTTTTCAACAAAACAAAAACAAAAACAAATATAAAAAGCAGAAGAAAAAAAAATTTGAAATTCAAATATTATCCGGGAAAATATATATAAAAAGAAAAAAAAAAAGAAAATCAAAATAAGAAAAATTAAATTAAAGAAATAAAGTAAGAGAAAGAAAAACTAAAATGGAGGAAAAAGAAATGGTAGGCAGAAAGAGGTGGGGAGAGAGAAGTAGGAGAGGGGAAGGGAAGGAAAATGGGAATAAGAAAAAGTAAGGAAAAAAAAAAGTATTTTATAAAAACAAATTAAATCGAACAAGAAAAAGAAATTAAATAAAATAAAGGTGAAAAAGAAAATTTAGCATTAACTCAAAAAAGGTAGGTAGGTAGGTAGGTAGGTGGTAGAGGTTAAAGGGAAGAAGAGTGTGGAAATGAGGTTGCAGGAGCAGCAGCAGCAGCAGCGGCGGAAACAGCGGCGGCGGCTGCTGCTGCCTGACAAACGTAAGAAAAAAAAAAACGACGACGATGAGAAGAAATAGAAAACAAGAGAGTTGGGTAAAAGGTAAAAAAAACCTTTTTTCCCTTTTCTCTTCCTTTTGCCCCTTCTCCACCCACTCCTTCACCTCGCACTCTCACCTCCGTACCGCCGCCGCTGCCCCCCCTCCATCTTCTCTTGAACCTTGACATTTCATTAATTTGAATGGCAAGTCAGAGAGAAAAAAAAAAATTTTCTTTTTTTTTTTTTGTCAATTTTAAATTTAAAAAAAAAGAAAAAAGGGAAAAAATTTCCCTCGATTTTTATCTTCCGTTTCCGTTTATTTTCTCTTCCATCCAAGAACTGAATGAACCGGAAATACAATTTTTTTTCCTTTTTCTCTCTCTCTCTCTTTAGCAGATAATTTTCTTTTTCCAATAAGGATAAAAAAAAAATATGTATTTATGTATAATATAAATTATGCAAAAAACTTTTTATTTTAAAATACTAATTAAAAAAAAAAAAAAATCGGAATTAAAATAAAAACTGGAGAAAAAACTTCCAGAAAAAAAAGAGAGAGAGAGAAAGAGAAATTGAAAAAAGAAGTAAAATATGAATTAATTTTCCTTTTTTTTTTTTTTAAAATAATAATTTTTTTTTTATTTCCTTCCGGTTATACTTTTCAAATGTTTTATATATATATATTTATATAATTAATTTTAACGTTTTAGTTCTTATTTAAAAAAAAAAGTCGTGGCATTAGATTAGTTGATAAAAGGACAACAACAACAAAAAAAATGTATAATAATCCAACTCAGGAAAGGATTTTAAAAAAAAGCGGAAACGCGCGTAAATTTTTTTTTATTTTTTCTTCCTCCCTCTTTTCCCTTTTCTTCCTTTGCACGACACAAAGGGGTTTTAAGTTGAGGGGGTGTGAGAACAAAGAAAAAACAACCGAAAGAAAGATCTAGAAAGAATAAAAAAAAAAAAAAAAAAAAAAAAATGGGGGAAGAAGGTCGGTCGGTCGGAATTTTACAACAATTTACGGGTTTAACATTCAATTATTTCTTTTAATATCTTTTCACTTCTCCTTCTTCTTCTTCTTCCTCCATCTTTTTTTTTTTTTATCTTATTTTACGTGTAAAAAGAAAAAAAAATTTTTCCTTTTTATTTTCCGCTTAAATTTATCGTCAAATTAAAAATGGCGGCGGCGGCGGTAGTGGTGATGGGGGGGAAGGGAAGGAAAATTCAAGGGTGAAAATTTTTTAATGATGAACTTTTAAGTATTTCGAACATCGTCATTTGATAAGAGAGAGGGTTGATAAGCAAAAAATAAAAACCGGAAATGGATGGAGGAAGTAAATGACTTTCGTTTACCTATTAAACAAAAAAAAAAAAATTTTCTTCTTTTTATTTTCTTTTAACGACCTTGAAAAAATGTCAAAGTTCAAGTGAATCTATTTCAAAAAAAAAATTTTATTCATTATTATTTTTTACATCTCTGGAAATTATTTCCGGTTTTTTTTTTTACGGGGGGCGGGGGAAGGAAATTTTTCCTAAAATTTGTGTTTTTCCAACTATAAAATTTCAGCTAGAGGGAGCAAAAAAAGAGGAGGAAAAAGAGGAAAAAAGATATATTTCGCGTGGAAATTATAAGAATAAGAAAAATAAACATTTATAAAAATGATATTTTAAAATATCCGCGCCATTTTGTTTTTATTATAATTATTATTATTTTTAATGAATATATATAATAAAATTTTGAAGTTTTTTTTCGTAAATTATTTTTATCCGTAGGAAAAAAAGGAGGAGGAGAGGGGAGAAGGGAAGGGGTGGGAAAAAAAAAAGAAAGTTGGCTTTTTCACCAGAAAAAAATTCACCACTATTTTTTTTAACTTTTTTTTTTTTTTTTCAATTTCCCATCTGAATGCTGATCATCCATTTTTCCCACGCGCACCCACACACCCGCACACACCCGCACACCCGTACACACCCATACATTCACAGTCGGGCAAAACTTCTTCTTCTTCTCTTTTCCTACTACTTCATCCAAATCGGATTTTCCTTCAGGTTATTCGTATAGGTTTTTTTTCCTTCTCCCCTCTTTCCCTCTTCCCATTCTCTTTCCTTTTTTTTTTCCGTACCGATGAATTCTTCGGGAATCGGAGGAGTCGTGCGTCGTTCCATTCCTCTCTATATATAAGAAAAAAGTAATTTTTTGGACAATCCTTCTGGAAAATTTAATATTTTTTCATTCTCGGCAATAAAATTTACTCATCAAAACTTTTTTTTTTTTTTTTCTCAAATAAGAAAAGTAATTTCTTGATAAAAAAAGAAGAAGAGAAAAATTTCATTTCTATCTCTCTCTTTCTCTCTCTCTCTTTTTTTATATAAAAAAGTTAAACCGAATCGTTTCTACAATTTTTTTTTTTTCGGGAATTGATAATGATAATAATAATAATAATAATAAACTTAATTTTAACGTTTCGTTCGTTTCGTTTCGTATATAATTTTTCTTCTGCTCTCTCTCTCTCTCTCATCGTTTTTTTTTTTTTTTAATATTCGTAAACTTAAAAATATAAACAATAATAACGGTGTTGAATTTATATGCACACGTTATTATTATTATTATTATTATTATTATTATTATTATTACTTCAATTAAAAACGATGATGATGATAAAAAAAGAAAAAAAGTAGAAAAATCCATTTAAAATGTTTTTTTTTATTTATTATTTTCTTATTCAAAACCGTTAAAAATTAAATAAATAAATAAATAAATTATGTACATAAATAATAATAATAATGAGGATTTATATTTTTTTTATTAAAAATAATAATAATAATAATAATAAAATTATTTATAAGTTATTATTCTGGCGGGAAAAGAAAAAAAAAAGGAAAAAAAAAAAAATTTTCCAGGCATCGTTCGTTCGTTCGTTCGTTTATTTTTTCGTTACATTGTTTTAAAAGGAAGTAATTTTAAGTGGGGGGAGTGGGTAGGTGGGGAGGATGAAAAAAAGGAAATGAGAAAAGGTGAGTAAAAGTTCTGGAAAAACAAACGAAAAAAAAAAAGATTTGAAATTTTTTGTGAGATAGGAAAGAAAAAAAATAGGAGAAAGGGTTTAAAAATGAGATGATCGTTATTATTATTATTATTATCGTCGTTGAGGCCGCCCCCCGCTCCTCGTAAGAAGGAAAAAAAAAAGAAAAATTTTTTAATTTTTTTTTCCAGATGTTTTTCTTATCACATTATAAATCCGGTAATGAAAAATTTTCCTGATAAAAGCCAGACGAAGAAAAAAAATTTTCCCTCCTCTTTTTCCTTGCGTTAAGCCGCCGAACGTATTATCGACCCGCATCATTTTTTTTCCCTCCTTCTCTTCCCCCTTCCCCCCTTTTCACTCTCCTCCTCCTCCTCCTCCTTCATCGATTCTTCGAAATTTAAATCGAATCGATATCGTCAATAATGATAATTTTACTTATTTAATTAATGACGTCATTTAAACCTCAATAAATATTTTTTTTTTTTTTAACACCAAATAATAATAATAATAATAATAATAATAATAAATAAAATAAAATTGTAATTTCGATTATTGAGAAAGAGAGAGAGAGAGATAGAGAGAGAGAAAGAGATCGTTAGTATTATTATTATTATTATTATTTAAAAAAGAAACGTTTTAAAATGGGGGGTTTTTATTTAAAAAAAAAAAAAAAGATTTTTAACAAGTCGTAACAGCAGAAGAAAATTTATTGAAGCGTACAAACCGAAAGAGAAAGAGTGAGAGAGAGAGAGAGAAAGATAAAGAGTCTTTTAATTTGATTATCGAGAAAATATTTGAGATAAAATTTTACATTTAGTAAAGGATTCTCTCACTCTCTCTCTCTCTCTCTCTTCCCCCCCCCCTCTCTTCCCCCCTCTCTTCCCTCCTCTCTCTCTTCCTCTCTCTCGTAACAAAATTCATATTTTAAATTATATATATATATACGTATATAAATTTTTCTTTTTAATCAAAATCTTACAACAAAATTTCACAAAAAAACTATAAAAAATAATAATAATAATGAAAATATGGCGGAATGATAATAATAATAACAACGGAGAAGAAAAGGAGGAGGAAAGAGTGGGCGTTGAAATTTTTTTAAACGGGTTTCGCCATATTTAATTTAATTTTTTTTTTTTTTTGGAATTTAATGAAGGAATAAATAAAAATATTTTAAATAGGTTTTTTTTGTTATCAGTTCTCCTATTATCAGTAAAATTTTTATCCAAAAAACGAAAAAAGTTTATTGAACTTTAATATGCTCTATGGGAATACAAAACTATATGCTCTTATTAAATTAGTGTCCCCGATTACGTCACACACACACACACACACACGCACGCACTAATTAATGATTTTATTTAGTTGATTTAATCGACGTCGTCGTCGTAATCGTCGTCGTAATCGTCGTCAAAATTCCTTCTGCTTTTATTAAAACGTTTAACGGTAAATAACGTTTAAAGTTTTATTATTATTATTATTATTATTATTATTAATACGAGTCGCATTTAATTTTGTTCGATAAAAATATTATTATTATTATTGCCGTTTTACGCACGCGTACGTAACGATCTTAATGATACCCATGAGGTTTTTTTATTAAAAATGTCGTGGGATTAGATATACGTTTTTACGCAGACCATTTTTTTTTAATCGGGGAAAAAAAATTTTGAATTGATTTCGATGTTTGACGTAAATTATTATTATTATTACTGGTTGTTTGATAAACCGGAAGTGAGTTTTAAATTATGTGATAAAAACTGGATTATGTAAAAAATCGAAAGGAAAATCGTTTGCTGGGGAGGGGGGTGTGGAAAGAAACGAAATTCGAATTACCTGGTGGCGGTGGCGGTGGCGGTGTCGATGTTGGCGGTATCCTTCTTTAGTTTGAAATTCTAAACGGAAATCCACTTCTCGACATTTTTTTCATTTTTGCGTTCGTTCACACACACAAAATCAAGAGTTTTTAAAATCGACCAAAATGTGGTTTTTACGGCTGTTCAAAAGAGAGAGAGAGAGGAATTACAAATCGTCGTGGGAGTAGAAGAAAAAAAGAAAAGAAATTTTCTTCATTACACAAAATAATTAATCGATTACAATGATGATGTAATAAAATTAAATTTTTTGTAACAAACTTCCCTCCCCTAGAGAAACAAACAGATTCACACGTAATCAATCGTCAAGAAATAAACAAACAAAATAATTATTATTCTGCGGGTTCGATAAATAAAAAAAAAAAAAATGGCGGGAAAAAAACACCAATAACAAAAACCACGTGATTTATTATATGTCGTAAAAATCATAGAAACACGTAAATCAACAATTCTTACTTACTACGTGCACCTGTTTTGATAAAACTTAATCAAATAAAAAAAAATAGATTATTTATTATCAATAAAATTTAAGACTTATTAATACATAATTATTATTATTATCAACGCCAATAAAAAAAATTTAAATAAAAAAAAAGGGTGAGAGAGAGAGAAAAAAATTTAAAAAAAAAAAGAAAAACGATTTAAATTTTATTTTTCCGTTTGTAGACACGTAAAAAAAAAAAAATTTATGATGGATTGATTGATTGATTGAATATTTTATTTTATTTCTTTTCTCCAGTAGCCTCCAGTAAAATTCAAGTTGAAATTTTTACTTAATTTAAAAAAGAAAAAAAAAAATTCAAAGTTTTAAAACCAAAGTTTTAAATAAAAAAAATTTTTTTTTTTATCCATAAATATTATCATTATGATTTACAAAAAAAAAATGGAATTTTATTCGCTGGAAAAATAAGAAAACGCGCGTCTGGAAAAATATTAAATACACGTCGTCGCGAATAAACTATAAAAAAAAAAAAAAAAAAAAAAACTATTTATTTATTTATTATTTTTTTGCTGTAGAAAGAAAATATGCGCGGTTGTGTTTGTTTTCTGTAAAGACTCGTTTACGTACAACAAACAACTCCCGTTTGTTTCTATTTAAAAAAAAAAAAAAGTTTGTTGTTGTTGTTGTCTTTTTTTCCATAAATTTTTTAATGTTTTATTTTATTATTAATGTTTGGTATCGCACACCTGAACCTTTCAAGTTTAATTTTTCTTTACGTTTAAAATAAAAACGCGTAGGGAGGAGTGGAGGAGGGAGAGGAAGAGGGGGAGGGAAAAAAACAAAATGTCGGTCGAAATGTTTGTGCTGTTTGTTTGTTTCTAAAGTATAAAAAAATAATAATAATTTTAAATAACGAATAAATCTGTTTTCGAACGATAAAATCAAAAAAAAAAAAACCCTTAAAAAAGGTTTTAACGGGGTCGCTCTCGGGGTTAAAGCTCAACCGGAAGTAAAAAAAAAAAGAATATTGATTCTGAATTCGCGTTGAGATGCATCCCTTTTCCCCCTCTCTCTCTCTCTTTCCCTTTCTCTCTCTCATCTTAATCCGCCATTTTTACTCTTTTCTCGTGTGTGCGAGTGCGTATGGGTGCGTGAGTGCGTGAGTGTGCAATTTTTTTTTTTTGCCTCTCAATATTTTTCCGATTTTTCGACATTTAATTTAATTTTTTGCTCTCGTTCGAATCGTTTTTTTTTTTTTTTTGTATTCTCGGGTTGTTCGACTTTTTCATCGTCAGCGAATATAACGACGTTAAAAAACGATTTCGATTAATCGATCAATCATTTTAACGATTAATCGATTTTTTTTATTAAAAAAAAAATCCGCCGCCAAATTTAAAAAAAAAATAAATTTTTTTTTTTTTATCGTGTCCGAAAAAAATAATTTTTTCGCTTTCTCTCTCTCTCTTTCTTCCTCTAGTTTCGTCATTATTTTGACGACGACGACGTCGACGATGACGCCATCGATGACGTCGCCGTCGTCGTTTATCTTTTCTCTTATTTTGTTTTATTTTTTTTGGACAAATTAATTTTTATTTCATTTTGTAAAAATAATTTTTTTTCTTTTTGCGGTTTTTTTGTTATTGTTTTGTTTTTTTGCTGCAGTAAATTACATTTGATGAGGTAAAGAGTGAAAAAGATAGTTTTTTTTTTGCTCCGGTTCAAAGTCTTAATATTAAAATGAATGAAACAAAAAAAAAAACCGTTATTTTCAAAAAAAAAAAAAAAAAATTAATTGAGACTTTTTTTTTTTGTTTTTAAATCAAGTTTAAAAGAAATAAATGATCTCGTTTAAGTTCTAATGACACGTTAAAATATTGATATCATCTTACCTCGTTAACGTTATCAACATAAATAAAATTGATAAAAAAGTTTTTTGAGAGACAGAGAGAGAATTAAACAAAACATTGATCGATTATTTCGATTTTTAAAAAAAATAATGAAAAGTTTTTCGGGATTTTTATTATGGATCCCCGCGCACTTACCCCGCACTTACCCCTCCCTCATCTTTTGTTCTTCCGTTCGTTTGTTGTTGTCTTCTATGAAAAATAATTCGATATCAACAAACAACACATAAATTTATTTTTTATTTTATTTATTTATATCATTCGGTTAATCTTTTCGATTTTGATTTATGACGTCGATAACACGCACGCGCACGTAGACACGCAAAATGAGAAAAAAAAAAGAAAAATGATAATGATGATGATCGCGGATTTCGGCGTAAATTGAGATAGAGAGAGATTTTGAAGATTTATTTTTTTAACGGGTAAATAAAATATTATGGAAATAAACAAAAGTTGGTAGAAATTATTGCTGGCACCAAATGGCGTTCGTTTGAAAAAAGAAAAGAAATTAGCGTTTTAAAAAATTCCGTAATTTATTCTTTGGCCACCATTTTTTTTTTGTGCCACGAGTCACGTTTACGAACATTAGGGAAATGAGGCGTTTAAGACATTTTTTTTTTTCGAAAAAAAGACGAGGAGGGGGGCAGTTGGGTTGAAAATCCAGGATGAGAAAAAAAAGAAAAAATCGAATTTTTAAGGTTTTGTAAATAAAAAAAAAGAACCTTCATTTGAATTATTATTATCATCATTATCGTGGTTTTTTTTCTCTTTTCTAATTCCCCGACTTCAACGACGACCTCTTCCTCTAATTAATAAAAAAAGTAAAAAAAAAAAAAGTTTAATTTAAATAATACAAAGGCCGTCATTTCGTTTTTTTTTTTTTGTACTTGGAAAAAAAAGTTTTTTATTAAATTTTTTTTCTTTTTTACCGTTGTCGTTGTTGTTGTTGTTGTTGTTGCTGTTGTGTGTGTGTGTGTGTGTTGCCATTTTCTTAAAGTTTTTTTTTTCTTATTTATTTATTTTGACGGTGAAAGCTTTTTTTTCATTCTCTCTTCCTTTCTACCCAACTCTCTTTTCCTCATTCTTTCTCTCTCTCTCTCTCTCTCACTTTATTTCTTCCACCATCTTTTCCTCATTTTTCTTTCTCTCTCCTTTTTTTTTCTTACATTTTACCTTATCAATCCCTTTTTGTCCTAATTGCATATTCGTGTCGTAACCGTATGCACGGATTTTACGTGAGTCAATAATGTTTATTATTTTTTTTTTTTTTTACTTTTTTCCTCCAGTTTTCTTCCAGTTTTTTTTTTTTTTTTTTGGAATTTTCACGACGACGACGACGAGGTTCTCACACACACGCACGCGTGCCTCTTACAAAAAACGAAATTTTTGTTATTATTATTATTATTACTTTTGAATTCATAAAAAAAAAAACACGAAAAAAAATTTTTTTTTTTTTTTACTCTTTTCATGATTTTCCGTTCCAGGTTTTTCCCCAAATGATTTGAAATCCATCGAGATTTTAAATTCATTACATCTAATTAGTATTAATAATGATAATAATAATGATAATAATAATGATAATAATAATAATAATAATAATAGTAAGTTTTATAAATTATAAATAAGACAATCAAGGTGAAAAAAAAACGAAAAAAAAAGAAAAAAAAATTCAGGAAGCTTTGGAAAATGTATTTTTTCTCTCTCACTCTCTCTTTTTTTTTCTCTCTTTCTCTCTCTCTCTCTCTCTTCATCTCTCTCTCTTCTTAAATATAATTTTTTCTTCGGCACTTTATTATTATTATTATAAATATGATTTTTTTTCTTTCTTCTTCTTCTTCTTCTTAGTAAAATGGGCGCAATTTTTTTCTTTTTGTTAGTAAAAGGAAGGAATGGGAAGGGAGGAGGAAAAAGTGGAAAGGGAGGAAAGGGGAGGGAAAAAAAAGGAAATGAGACAGATAAATAATAAATGATAAAATCATTATATTACGATGGTAAATATAAATCAAGGTTAAACTTGAATCTTAGTCGTCCCTACTACTTGAAAAAAAAAAAAAACGTAAAATTAATCTCTGGGGATTGAAAAACTCTCGGCAAAAATAACCTACCACGTATATATATATTCTTCCTTCCATCTGAATTTTCATTTTTTTTTTTCCTTTTCCTTTTTATTCTTCTTCATCATTCCCTCTCTCTTTAATTTACCTATCTCTCTCTCTCTTCCTCTCTTTCACTTTCCCATTACATCCTTTCACATTACGTTTCCTGTTAAACCTTTAATGGCGGAAAGAGGGAGAAAGAAAGGAAGGAATTTTTTTTTTTTTAAATACCTGAATCGTTAAAACGGGTCAAAGGTCGCGTACATGTTTCAATACCGCCCTTTTAATTCGTTTTGTTTTGGTATTTTTTTTGTTGCCGACGGTAGTACGATCGTACTTAAATATGTATAATTGTTACTTCCGGTTTGAATGAAAAAAAAAAAAAAGAAAAAAAATTTTTTATTTTTTCATTCAAATCACGTAAGGAGAAATCCGCCGCCCTTTTTCATCTTCTCACGTTTCTTTTTTTTTATATTATCGTCTGCTTTTTGAAATTTTAATCAATTTTATTAATAAACGAGAAGAACACGTGTTGAAAAAATAATAATAATAATAATAATAATTGAAACGTTTCTCGGGAGGGGGGAAGAGGATATGCATTTGTTCGTTACGGAAATGAGTATAATAATTTTTTTTTTTTTATATAGAAAAATTTTTTTCACGACTTTACTACCTTCCCACCCCCACTTTCCTCACTCCCCTCAACTCCCTTTCATACTTACTGTCTTATTAAATCATAAAACAAAAAAAAATTAAAATTACAAAAGGTCGTCGCGAACAACAACAACAACAGCAACAAAAAACTTTTTTTTCGTTCAGGTGATAAAAAAAAAAAAGTAATAAAAAATTCTGTTGAGCTAAGATAATTTAAAAGCCTAATAGAAAACCTTAAAAGGGGAAGGAAGGAAGGAAGGAAGGAAGGGAGGGAGGGAGGGAGGGAGGGAGGGAGGGAGTGCGACTACCCTTGTTTGCCAAGCAAATGCACCGTCATAGAATAAAAGAAAAAAAGGGATGGAAAAAACAGAAAAAATTTTTTCCCTACCCCAATTGAAGAAAATCGGGTGCCGTAAATATTTAGCATTTACGAGACGTAAATGGAAAATGGCCGGAGAGAAAAAGAGAGAGAGAGAGAGTAAGGGGGTGCGAGGGGGTGGAAGGAGGTTATTAATGTGGCGTTCATACGTTTTTAACATTGAAATATAGCCTAAAGGGTAAAGGGGATTATAATAATAATAATAATGATTACGATGATCACATCATTGTATATAATCTTACACCCGAATTCACTGTATAAACTATTTTGATTTTAAAAATTTCACAATCGATAATCTTCTTCCAGTCGCTGGAGAAAAAAAAAGAAGAGGAGGAGAAGGGGGAGAAGAAAAAACGGTAGAAAAAAAAAAAAAATTTCATTCAATAAAAAATGTGGCGTTGGACTCTCCAGTTGAGACTTTTCCAGTAAAATCGTTGTTACATTTTACGTGTTTTCTCTCCCTCTTCTCTCTCTCTCTTTCGTGTTTTTCTCCAGTAAAAATAAAAAAAATTTTAAATCTTTTAAAACGAATTGCTTCTTACCTTTATTTTTTTTTATGAATTTTAAAACTTTTTATACTTTTCCAGCGAGAGTATAAAAAAAAATGTCTCGACGAGATCAACGCGATCGGTGGTCGTACGAATAGAAAATTTTTTCGTTCCGGAAAATTCAAAAACGTGATCCTGATTTTTAAAAAAAAAAAATTTCTGGATATTAATTATCATTATTATTTCGTAAAAGTTTAAAACGATTTTTTAAAAAAAAAAAAAAAAAGGAAATTTTTCAAAGGATTTTTTTTTCCCAATAAAAAAAAAAAAAACAAAGGAAAAAAGAGAACAACGGAAATGGTGCTGGAGAAAAAAAAAAAAGCTTAAACGGTGATTGATGGCCGTTTGAAAGTTATTGACACTTATTGGATAATAATTTTTTTTTTTTTTTTCGTCTGCTGCTAATCGAAAAACGACAAACTCTCTCGTTTATACAAAGAAAATAACGTGATATGAACTTATAATACGTTTTTTTTTCCTTTTTGTAAATATTTATTCGTTCGTTACGAACAAAAATTCCAGAATTTTACTGGAGAAAAACATTTTTCGATGAGACATAAAAAAAAAATTTTTTTTAACTTTTACAAACGAAAAAAAAAAAAAATGTTTCTCTCCTTGATGCTGATTCTCATGCTGATGCTGATGTTTCTGCTGGTTGTGTTGTTGTTCTGAAAAAATAAAAGGGATAAAATAACGAGAAAGAGAGAGAGAGAAAAAAAAACAAAGAATGAAACGAAGTGGATGTGGGAGAGGGAAGGGAGGGGAACATTTTGCTGCGGCAGACATTTTCAAAAAAAAAAAAAAAAGAATTTTTCTTTTTTTTTTCCCCGTTTATGACGTCATTTGTTGTGATGAAAGTTTTTTTTGTTGTTGTTTGCGTTGTTGCCGTTCTAAAGATTCACAAAAAAAAATAAAAAATAAAATAAACAAATGATTTTCCAGTAAATCCTGGAGAATTTGACTCTGTGACATTTGCATTATCACTACGGGACGGAAAAAAAGGAAAAAAAAAGGAAAATATTGTTTTCTTCGGTTTTAACTTCGTTTACAATAAAACATTTTTCTTTTTTTTTTTTTTTCTGTTTTTATTTTTGACTTTTCCAAATATTTACCACTTTTCTTTCCTGCTTTCTAAATCTATCTACTGGAGAAAAATATGACTACGATGCGATTTTTATCGTAAAAAAAATTTTTTTTTGTCGTAAATAATGTATTGAAAAAGTATAAACATTTTTTTGAAGGGGTTCAAGGGCGTTTTGTAAATTTTTTTTTTAGATTCGGAACGTTGGTAATAATATTTTGCTTTAAGAAAATAAAAAAAAATATATATAAAATCGTTCGTTTTCCTGAATCGTAGCAAAAAATAAAAAAAAATAATAATAATTTTTGATATCGATTTCTTTTATCAAAGGTTCGTCGTAAATTTGATAAAGAAAAAAAAATTTTTTTTTTTTTTTTTTCAATTCGAAATGTTGATCCCGCCCCTCCCCCCACTCTTCACATTTTTCTTCTTTTTCTTCTTTTTGTGAAACGAATAAGAAACCGGAAGAATTTTTTTAAAAAAATTTATATTATGAGTCATAATCGTAAATAAAACACTTAATGATAATAATTTCCGGTTTCTGTTTCGTACAGAAGCGACATAAAAAAAATTTTTTCCTTTATCGAAAAAAATACATAATCCATACGAAATATTATTATTATTATTATTATTACAAGAAGATTCGAAAGCTCTTTTTCCTCCTTTCTTTCCCCCTCCCTTCCTCACGTCAGATATTTTTCACTCGTCTCCCTCCACCATTTGCTTTTTTTGTTTCTCCAAAAAAAAATTTGTTTGAGGGGGGAGACTTGATAAAAATTAATCATTTTTTATTAATTAATTTTTCATCACAAATTTTTTTTTTCCTTTTTTTTCCTTTGACAAAATAATGATGTTTTTTTCATTAAATATTACGAGGGAAAAAAAAAAAATTTCTATCAAATCTTGTTGCTCCTGCTGCCACGTTTGCTCTCCCCTCCTACTCTTACTCTTGCTTTTACCGTCATTATCTCCACGTTGTTGCTTTCAACTAAATGAGCTTTTTTTTCCCTCCCCTCTCCTCCTCTCTCTCTATCTTCGTTTTTTTTTTTTTAATCAGAATATGACGGGTGACGATTGAAAAAAAACCGAAATTCGAGTTAGTTTCCAGATTGAATAAAACCTGTTTTCGTTTCCCTTCTCTCCCCTCTCACCCTCTCCCCGTTTCCGGTTTCCTCTTGTCTCTTATTCCATTAACTACATTTTTAAATTTCTCTCTCTCTCTCTCTCTCTCTGCCTGTTTATCAAATAGATAAAATAAAATGACTTTTTTTTCCAAATAATATATAAATAACTCATTCATTTGATTAATGTTTTAATTCTCTGCTACCACGATATATTTTCGTGAGAATTTTTTTTTTTTTTTTCAAACTTTCGTGTGACGATTGCCCCACTTTTCATTATTATTATTATTATTATTATTATTATTATTATAAAATTAAAAACGTCGTTGAAAAAATCGATAAAAACACAAACAAAGGAAAAAAAAAAAGAAAAAAAAAATTACCGCGTTTAAATTTTTACGTGATTTAGTTGTTACGTTCTGTGTATCATCATTATCATTATCATCATTATCATTATCATCATTACCATCACCACCGCTTTAAATGGAAAATTATTATGCGAACGTAACGATTATTCATTCAATTTCGTATGATAATTTAATAATTTATATCATTTACACCTGCGGTCATCAAGTACCCGAACATTAAATTATTATCAGAACGGTTGGCAAATGATTCATGTTTTATAATAAATAATTACGGGTAATAAAAAGGTTGTAAAATACAAGCACGGAATCCGTTCGAAACGTTCGTTCTCTTCTTGTCTTAGTCGTCGTCGTCGTCGTCGTCGTTGCCGACGCAACACGCAAATGCTGCATAATTTGTTTCGATTGAATTAACTAACGTTGTTGATTGTTTTTGTTGTTCGAAAATTTCTTTTACATAAAAAAAAAATGATAAACGAACGACGACGATGACCTTTTAACCCCCCGATCCTTACGACGATGACGATAATAATGATGATAGTTATTTAAAAATAAGAAAAAGAAAAACTGGAGTGAGTGTCAAACAAAAGACGTTTTTAAAATGATTTCAAAGGTCAAAGTTTAAAATAATTATTAATTTTTTTTTAAACACCGTAAAAAATTTTCTTTTTGACCCCCCACCACCACCACCATCACCACCATCGCGACAACCGCCTAAATTGGAAAAAGAGAATAATATATATACTCTATTATTATTATTATTTAAAATTTCAATTAAGGAAGAATAAGAATAAGAAAAAAATTTTTTTGACAAATGAATTTATGTTTAACATATGGTTTTTTTTTTTTAAAAAAAAAGTTATTATTATTTGAACCCTGTAGTACAGATTTGTTTCTTCTTCCACGATACCCTTTTCTAACCCTATTTATTTCTTCAGCAACGATTTTTTTTTTTTTTTACTTTCCTGCGAGCCTTATTAATCACTTTTTATTAAGAGAAAAGAATTCATTATTATTAATTAGTATAATTTGTTAGTCAGATGACTTATAATTTTTAAACGGGGGGGAGGGAAAGGAGGAAGGGAGGGGGAGAAAAAAGACACAAAACGCTGAGGGTGGTCCTCCATCATCCATCGAATAAGAAGAAGAAGAAGAAGAACCCTTAAAACTTTTTTAAACCGAAACTTCCTTTTTCGACCCAAAAATAATCTTCTTCGTCTTCCTCTTCTTCGTGATGCGACTCAAATTAAAAACACTCGGAGGAAAAAAATAAAAATAAAACATTTTTTCTTAAAAAACTAATCGTGTACGTATGTTAAACGTAGAACGCTCCGCCTTTTTTTTTTAAATTTTGTTTTCGTACGAAAAAATCGATCGATCGATGAAAATGGTGGTAAATAATAAGTATGTTCTACATTTCGAATCATATAATAAAAAAAAATCGTATTATAGGACATTAATTACGATAATAATGATTACAAGGAGGCGGGGGCGGGGGATAGGGGGTAAAGGATCAGACAGACAAGAAGGACACACATTTATATATTCTGTAAAAAAAATTTTTCCTTTTTTAGATTTTTCACGAAATAATTTTTTCAATTTATCAAACTAATTTGCCTCGCGGTTACGTGGTGTGGTTTATCACGATGAGAGAAAGAGAGAGAGAGAGAGAAAGGGGGGAGAAAAAAAGGAAAAGAAAAATAAAGGAAAAATTTAGTTCTTCTAGAATCTTCCTATTTGATTTTAGTCACGAAAAAAAAAAAAAAAACAAAAGAAAAAGTGATTAATTATTTTCTGCATCAAATCGGCTGCCCTAGAAACCGCAATGAAGAAGAATGTTTTAGAACCAGAAACGCGTTCGGTAGAAAGAGAAAGAGAGAAGAAGAGAGAGGAAGAGAGAGAGAGAAAGAGCGAACGTTCGCGTAAAAAAAAATAAAATTTATTTATGTGAAAATTTTCTAACGTTTTATACATACGGAAGAAAATAAATAAATATAAACGCGCGTGTAAAACGCCACCGCGTAATATATATATAAATATATATATATAACGGCGGTAAATTGAAAAGAAAAGGGAGATAGAGGGGGGCAGGGGGTGAAAAAAGGGGGAGGGGTGGAAAAAGCGACGTGCGGTAAAAATTATAAAACTTATTATTATAACTTAATGAAAGACAAAAAAGAAAAATTTCTTTTGCGGGAAACCTCTTTAAAAATTTATTCGTTCGATATATAAGTTTTTCCCCTCACACATATATATTTTCTGAAAACTATATTAAAATCTTACAACGCTATATTTGCTATAAAACCTTCTTGCTATATTTTTGCTATATTTTTTTTTATGAGAACAAAAAAAAAAAATTAAATATTCATTATAAGTAAAAATTTTAAACGCCACGCGTTAAAATCACACTCGACGTCACGTTCGCGAATTTTCCGGCCCCCCCTTTTTTTTTATTAAATTAATATTTTTAGAATTTTATTCTCTCTTCCTGCTACCCCCTCCCCCTCTTCACGTTTTTTTTTTTTTTTGAAATCGAAAAGGTTTTTTAGAAAAAAAAAATTTAAAAAAAACTCGGGGAAAAATTACGTATTTACCTTTGACGCATAATAAAAATTCACTTTTATAAGTAATAAAAGGAAATTTTTTACCGGTGATTTTTTTTTTTTTTATAATAATGATACTTTTTAAACAAAAGAAAGAATGAGAGAGGAAATGATAGGGGAGAGAGAGAGGAAAAGGGATGCGTGAGAGACTGCGTGCGTTTACAAATGCATCGCATTGTTACCCTCAGGCTTGAAAAAGAATTTGAGGAATTTTAACGTTTAAATGCCGGCTCCCCGTAAAACATTATTAATCGGATGAAGAAAAAAGGAAAAAGTATCATTTGAAAAAAAAAGGAAAAAAAAGATTTACAACAAAAAAAAAGGAAAAAATGAACGACGAGGGTTGAACAAAAAAAAAAAAAGGAAAAAAAAAGTTTTTAGTCGTCGTCGTCGTCGTTGTACTCAAACTAAAAAGAAATTTTGAGTTGAAAGTTGCCTCCCACACTTTCCCCCCTCCTTCCTTCTTTCCCTCATCCTTCCTCCCTTCTCTTACCTCCCCCCATTTTATTTTTATTTAAAACGAAAGTGAAAATTAGAAAAGGAAAATAAATAAATCAAAAGTTTTAAAAAAAAAAAAGTTGAAAGAATTTTTTTTTTTTTTTTTTTTTTACGTAGGGTTGGTAGCATTGCATAAACATAAAAAGAAAAATGTCGGAAAAGTGCAGTCGAACGTAAAAACACACAAAATAAAAATAAATATTAAAAAAAAAGTAGGCGGGGCGTTGGCAGGGGGCAGAGCCGAGAGAAGGGAAATAAATAATAAAAATTTCCTTATCGATAAGAGAACCGAAGGGCAAACAAAGGAAGGGGGGAGGAGGGGGAGGGAATAAAAAGGACAATGATGACGTCATTTGATTTTTACTTCATGAAAAAAAAAAACGTTTTAAAAAATTTCCGATAACGAGAACGAAAAGGTAAAAAAAATTTTTTTCCTTTTTTTTATCAAAGGAAAAAGAAAAAAAAAACCTTTGACATAAATTTTTCAAAAAAAATTAAAATTAAAATTCAACCCGTTTTTTTTATTTTCCCGTTGAAATTTTTCCTTTTTTTCCTTTTTTTTAAAATTTAAAACGTTTTATTTCCTTTGGGAAATAAAAATAAAATTTTATAATATTAACAACAATAATCAATCGATAAAAAAAAAAAAAAAAAAAAAAACATAAACTTCATTATTTGTGTTTGTTTTTGTTTTTTTTTATTAAAAGCACGTTAAAAAAAAACGATTTAAAACAACCGCGACAAACGGAGACAACAAACACGCGCGTGTGTGTTCGAAAAAATTTTTTTCCTTTGTTTGTAATTTTTTTTTTTTTTTCAACTTTCGCAATCGTAATTTTTAATTTTCGTTTTAGGAAAAATTATTAAAATTGAATTGTGTACAAACAAACAAACAAACAAACGGGACAAAATATTACAACAATAACAAACGATAATCGCATATTATTTAATTGGGGGGACGGGAAAAAGGGGGCTCGTAAAAAACCCTTCACCTCTAAAAATCCTCCCCTCTTAAAAAAGGAAAAATTTTTTTTCTTCTTTTTCCAGTAAAGTGCAATAATAATAATAACGGTTTTCTTTTTCTCCGAAAAAAATCTTTTTTTTTCTTTTTTTTCCTTTGAAAACTTTCCTTTTTCTTACTTTCTCGAACGGTGTGTGTGTGTGTGTGTGTGTGAAAAAGTTTTCTTTTTTTTTTTTTTAAAATTTATTATCCGAATCTTTTTATTTTTTTTCCTTTTTTTACAAAAAAAAATGGAATGGAAGGGAAAGGGTTAGGGAGAAAGGAGTAAAAGGAAAAAAAAAGAGGAAAAAAAAAGGAAATTTTTAGTAATCGGGTAAAAAAAAAATGAAAACTAAAGCAAAAAAAAATTTTCCTTTTTTTGAATCCGGATAATTTTTTTTTTAGAATTAATTTCGTCACAGCGAGGCACGTTTCAATTATGTAGTTAAAATTACAATAATTAATTAAAATGTGAAAAACGTTCTAGAAACTTCTTTCATTCTTATTTTTCTTTCTTTTATTCTTTCTCTCTCTCTCCTTCTCTCTCTCCGCCCCCCTCTCTCTCTCTGTCTCTCTTTTTTGATTTTCCATTTTTTTTTTTTTTTTCATCATTTATCCTTTCGAAGCAACGAAAAGTCAAAAAAAAAAATTTTTTTTTTGTTTTTTAATATCATTCGATTGTTACTTCTTTCGTTTGTCGTTTGTTGTTTGTCGTTGTCGTCGTATTGAAAATTTTCAATAAAAATTAGTTGTTAGTCTCCCTGTAAAATTTGCATCCCTTTCATATTTTCCAGTTTTTTTTTTTTCGTGAGAAGGGGAGATGGGGAGTTTAGTTCTCACTCTCACTCTCTCTCTCTCTCTAACGTTTAATTTTACATTCATTTGAATTGCTAATTTAAAAAAAAAAAAAAAAATTGATATAAACGTTCGTGTTTGTTGTTTGTTGTTTGCTGTTGTTTTTCAATTTTTTTTTTTTTTTTTTTTTTTTGAAATTGAACGAAAGCAATCAATTTTTTTTTTATTTTTAATACACTCGAATTAATCGAATAAAAAAAAAAATTTTTTTATTTTGTAACAACGACAGCAACAGCGACAACAACAACAACAGCAGAAGCAGAAGCAGAAGAAACAGTAGCAGAAGGAAAATAACAATATGTGATATTAAATGTAATAACAATGATTTATTATATCCATTCTTTGAGAAATATCCGCGAATGCAATTTTCCGACTTGGGGCACGCCACGGGCACGCCATATGCCACAATTTTTTTCCTTTCCTTTCCTTTTTTCCTTTTTTTTGTATACAATTATTATTATTATTTTTAAAACTAATTTATTACTTTAAATTTGTTTTTTTTTTTTCGAATCGAATTTGTCATTTTATTAAATTTTTTTTTTTTCCCCCGGTTTTTCCTTTGTCTAATATTTTCCATTTATCATCACTTAATAATTCCTTTTACACTCTCAAAGGTTAATCATTTAGTCATATTTATTCATAAATAATAATAATAATAATGATGAATTTTTATTTATCGCGTACAATATTTCCGTGGATTCGCGTTCCAGAATTTTTTTAAAAAAACTACGTGGAAAAAAAATTTATTTTTGTTACGTTTATTATTACGTCATCGTTTTCATTTCAAAAAACACGAAATAATGATGATAATAATGATAATAATAATAATAATCATTTTATTTTTTTTTTAGGTGAGTAATAAAACGTAACCAAGCGACGTTTTGTCGTAATCGGGTTAAAATCCAGAAAGAAAGTTTTCCAGAGGGTTAGAACAAGGTAAAAAAACCACAAACGACAGGAAAAGGTAAGAAGGTTGTTTAACAAAGATGAACAATCGTTGTCAGTCCGGTTAACTTGGTAATAATAATAATAATAATAATAATAATAATAATAATGATAACATCAATGACGGAAATGAAAAATTTAGAAATTTTTTTTTTTTTTTCAATGGAAAAAAAAAAACGTTTTTCTTCTTTACGTAATCTGGAAAAAAATGAGAGAAAGGGTAAAAAAAGAGAGAGAGAAAGAGCGAAAATGAATCATTAATTATTAACAAACGATGACAACAGGTGATTGACATAAACTTAACCGTAAATTAATCACTGCACTCATAGAAATTTTCTGGATAAGAAAATTTTTTGTTTTGGGAAAAACGGAAATGGAAAAGTCATTTTTTTTCTTTTGCGAATCTTTAAACTAATTTGTAAATATTAACAAACGCACCCCCTCCCCCGCGCACGCACACACGCGAATGCCACACACGACAAACAATTGATGACAAACGATAAATTTTTATTTTTGTTAATAACTTTTTCTTAAAAAATAATAAATAACTTTTTCACAGAAATGATTTTACTTTTTAAATTTTTTCTCGTTTTGGTTTTCCGAGGATCGATAAATGTTTGTTGTGATGATAATAATAATAATAATAATGATGATGATGATGATGATGATGATGATGATGATTTTTATAAATTTTCAGAAAGGAAAAAATTGAATGAAATTAAAATCGAAAAAATCACGTTGCAAAACACTTAGGATTGTTAAAACATAAATTTTTTTTTTTTTAATAAATTTTGCGGTCGTTCGTTTGTTGTTTGCCTTGGGGAAAAAAAAAAAATTTTTTTCTGAGAAGTTAAACTTGTAGTTACGTAAAAATGTTACGCGATTTTCATAAGCGGTGGAGATTTTATAAAAAAAAAAAAAAGAAAAAGGTTTTCGTTTGTTTGTTCGTTTGTTTGTACGGTAATAAACGTTCTTTTTTTCTGTCGTAAAAAAAAGAAAAAAACAAACAAAACAAACAAAAGATTATTACACGGGTAGTCACATTAAAAAGGATTGATGAGGTCGTTTAACTAAATGTTTATATATGTTAAATCATAACAATATTTTCTGTCGCGCGTTCTTTTGTCGCTTCGACGACAGTAATCCGAGGGAAATGTGCGGAAAGGAGGTGGAAGAGGAGAAGGAGGAGGAGGTGAAAGAGGAAGGAGAAGGAGGAGTAGGAATACGACAGAAAAATAAAAAATTTCATATTATTATTTTTTTTATTCAACAAAAGAATGAAAATGGCCGTTTTGAAATTTTAGTTGAAAATTCTATTTTGCGTGACTTTGTTTTTGCACAACAGCAACAACAACAGCAACAAAAACGACAACAACAAAAACAACAACAACCAAAACAATGGTAGAAAGTTATGGAAGTTTCACAGTTTAAATTCCTACGGCAGAAAGAATTTTTATTGCTGTCGCCCCGTTATTACGATCGGGTAACTCGTGACGAATGATTATTATTATTATCATCATTAATTTTTTTTTCTCTGTCTCCCCGTCTTTCTACCCTCCTGCAATTCGACACCATTTGAATGCAAATCGCGAATGAATGAATGAATGAATGAATGAAAATGCAAATTGTTGTAGTGAAAGAATAGAAGGAGGAATAAAAAAAAAAAACTCATTCTCCTGGAATGCTGTCGTCGTTGTCGTAGTTTTTTTTTTTCTCCAGCAATTAAAATAATAAATTTGATTCAGACTAATTTTCATAGTTTTTCAACTTTTTTTTTTTTACACGGATGTTAAAGCTCCCTCTCTTCCCTCCCTCCTCTCCCCTTTTCTTTTCTCATCGTATTAAACTCCCTCCTTTTTTTTTTTGTTTTAATGGTGGCAAGGCAAAAAAAAAAAATTTTTTTTTTTTTTTTTTTGCGTTCGTTTACCGAATCCGGCAATAAAATATTTGATTCGATTAAACTTTACCTAAACCGGACCAGATTTTCAATTAAATTTTTCGCTCCCCTTTTTTTTTTTTTCTTCCCCCTCCCCTATTTTCCATTCGTTTCACCGGTCATTCCCCCTCCCCTCCATCAATTTTTTTTTTTTTTTAATTTTCTTTCGAGAGAGTTAATATTGATATTGAATTTTTCTTTTGATTTAAAAAAAAAATAATTTCGTCATCACTGGAGAAGAATGAGAAAGAGAGAGAGAGAGAGACAGAGAGAGAGAGAGAGAGAGAGAGAGAGAGAGAGAGAGAGGGAAAGAGAGAGGGAAAGAAAGGAAGAGAGAGATTGAATTGTTTTAAACGTTTATCATCAAAGAATTTTTTTTATTTTTGTTTTTGTTGTTGTTTTTTCCATATCAAATAAAAATGTAAAAAAATTATTATTACCATTATCATTATCATCATTATTAAATTAAATACATATTTTATTTTTTCGTTGTAAGTAATAATAATAATAATAATTATAATAATAATAATAATAATAATAATGTAACTGGATTTATAACTAATCATTTCTTTTTTTTTTCTTTTTTTTTTCGGAATGATGATTTTAAGGGAGAGATTGGGAAGATAAGGGAATAAAAGGAGGAGGAGGAGGAGGAGGGGGTGGGGATAAGGGTAGAAAAAGGAATAAAAAAAAGGCTTAGAATTAATTTACATTGACCCAAAAAAAAGAGAAAAAAAAAAACTAAAATTAAAATGATGAAAAATATAAATTTTTTTTTTTTTAATGAAATTTTATATTAAAGTGATGAGAATTCGAGGATTTTATACTTTTTCCCTTTTTTTTTTTATTGAAGTTTTTCATTTGAATCCTGCTTTTTTTTCCTCCCTCCTCCCCCATCTTCCCCCTCCGCGCTTTCTCATTCCCGTTCTTCCGTTTAAACGAGTCCCTTCGCTTTCCCGCTCTTCCCCGGATTTAACCTCCCCATTTTTCGATTTTCATTCCTTCCTTTAAATTTCAATTTCCTCTTTTCCTTTTTCCCAACGTGAAATTATCAATAATATAATAACTAGATAATTGATAAATTTTCAATATGGCTTCAAGCATTCAATTTCAAATTAATAATAATAATAATAACTTTATTATTATTATTATTGTTGTTTTTTTTTTATAACCGGGTCGGGTCATCGTTTTTAATAAAAAAATCAAATCAAATCTTTTCGTTTTTATTTTTTTTTAAGATTTGTCAGGTTGTACAAACTAAAAAAACGGTTGAAATTTTTTTTTTTAATTGTTGGCAACACTTTTCATTCCAAAAAAAAAAAAAAATGAAAATTCAAAAGGAAGTTAAAGAAATAAATAATAAAAAAGAAGAAGACGAAAAAAAAAACCTTTTTCTGATTTTTTAAAAATAAAATGATTTTCTCTCTCTCTCTCCTTCTCTCTCTTTCTCTTTTTCTTTCCATGTCTCTCTCTCTTTCTCTTTACATGTGTGTCCCTTTTCCTCTTGCCTCTCTTCCTTCCCTTTCCTCTTTCCTTCTTCTTTCTTCTCTTTTCCTTCTGCTCTCTCTACATGTTTCCCTCTCTCCGTCATTTTTTTGTCGTCTCTCCTCCTTTCCTTTTTTCCCTGTCCTTTTTCGTTTTCTTCCTTTCGTCGACTAAAAAATAATTCACTTTTGGGTTTAAAGACAAGAATCCACCTTTTTGCAATAAATAACGATTAAAGGAAATCGATAATATCCAGGAATAAATAAATAAAAAAAATAAAATAAAAAAAAAAATGAAAGAAAAAAATAAAATGGAAAATTTTTTTTTTCTTTTTTTTTTATTCCTTCTGCTTCTCCGACCCCATTTTCATAAACGAAAAAAGAGGGAGAGGAGGAAGGGAAGAGAAGAGGAGACAAAAAGAAAAAAAGAAAAAGAAAATTTTTTTCTTTTCTTTTTCTTTTTTTTTTTGTTATTATTATTATTTTTATATTTAAAATTATTACTAATTGACGAATGACGTAATTCAAACGACGCGTGACGTCACACGAAAATTTTCATTTTTTTTTTGACGTTAAACTCCGACCGTCGTCGAATTGCAATTTTAGCACGACGAATTAATATGCATAATTTAAACGATTTTACTCATTATTGTTATTATTATCATTATTATAATTATTATTATTATTATGGGATGCTATATAGAGCTATTAATCGATGTGAAATTATTTATAGACGAGCTATAAATTAAGTAGAAAAATTTTTAAAGATCACCCGAATGCGCGAAACGCTTTACAAAATGTTTTGTTGTTGTTGTTTGTTACTCGTTTGTTGAATTTTAATAATAATTTATTAAATGAATAATTATTTATTATTATCCGTTTCCGGTTTTGTACGACATATAAAATTATTTATTTATTCGTTTCGAAAGTTTTAAATTTAAAAAAAAAAAAAATGGGATCGATGTTAATAATGAAAAAAAAAAAAAAAAGAAAAAAAAAATTTGATAAAAGACATTTTTTGATTAATGATAGTCTGATGAGTTAGGGAGGGAGAGTGGATGAAAAACGTTGTTGCGGATGCTGGAAAAGAGAGAGAGGGAAAAAGGAAGAGATGGAGGGCGATGGGGGGGAAAGAGTGAAAGAAAACGGAAACAAAAGAGGAAAGGTTGAAAGGTTTTTTTTTTTTTTTTTGAAAACTCCTCCTTTTTAGTTTTCTCTCTCTCGCTCTCTCCCTCTCCTTTTTTTTACGTTTATCTTCTTTTACTCTCTCTCTCTCTCTTTTTCGAATACGTGAAAAATTATCAGTCTCGATATCGCTGATTTTTTTTTTTATTTTCCGCGGATGAAACAAATCGATTTTTTTTTTTTTTTGTAGAATTTTATGTGTGTGATACGGTTATTGATTAGGTTTCTCCATGAGATATGATTTCACGGAATCGTGAAAATGAAAAAAATAAATGAAAGAGAGAGAGAGAGAGAGAAAGAGAAACAAGGAAAATTTTTTTTTCTTTTTTTT
Source organism: Pediculus humanus corporis (assembly GCF_000006295.1). Classification (NCBI taxonomy): domain Eukaryota; kingdom Metazoa; phylum Arthropoda; class Insecta; order Psocodea; family Pediculidae; genus Pediculus; species Pediculus humanus. Next base: position 565,066 of record NW_002986996.1, read on the forward strand.
TATTCGGATTGTTTATTTTTCTTCAATCTTTACAAACGAGTGTTCCAGCCAGATGTTTTTTTTTTCTTCCCCTGATTCGTAAAATTTTTTGGAGAAAATGTTTTTTTCTTCTCCAGAATTTTGTATGACGTAACAGAAAATTAAAAAGGAATATTTTAACCATACGTCTGACTTGACTTGATAATAATTATTATTATTATTTTAAAAATGTCCGCCCGTTTTTCGGAGAACGGTAGTAAAAATTACTTCCGAATTTGAATTTGATTTTGAGAAGTTATTATTATTATTATGTGGTTGTTGTTTGTTAGATTTTTAATATTTTCGCCATTTTCCTGTAAAATGTTGACATGTGACACTTTTTGATATCCAAAATAAAGAAAAGAAATTCCAGATTTACTTGTTTCGAACGAAAATATTTTTTACCTTGAGGGTTATAAAAACCTGGAAAAGTTTTAATTGACGTTTTTGTATTAAAAAAAAAAAAAAACTGGAAAAAACAAACAAAATTTTAAATTTTTTTTAACGTGGTTAAAGAAAGACGACGTGGCAGGTTTCGAAAAAAAAAAATTCATTCGGTCGCTTCGGTTCTGGAAATGGAAAAATTCCAAAAAAACAAAAACAAAATCCGTGACGGAGTTTAATGACGTGATTAATACGTCAGACATTTGTCCGATTCTTCTTAGGTGGTCGATTACACTCTCTCTCTTTCTCTCTCTCTCTCTCTTTCTCTCTTCGATCTTCTTCCGGTGTATACCTTTTTTACCCGATCCGGTGTGTGTGTGTGTGTGTGTGACTCAAACCTTTTTCATTGACTTCACCAACATACCGGATGCTGACGTCGAATTCAAAAAATTTTCATTTATCTTATTTTCGCATCTCTCGTCTCCACGACGATGATGATAATAATAATAATACGACGAGTTAAAATAAAAATAAAATATTTCGTTTCACGTATTTTTAACGCTTCCGCCATTTTTGTATGTGTGTGTGTGTGGGTGTGCGTGTGCCTGTGTTCAAATTTAAAGCATTCGAAAGAAGCTTTTTTTTCTCTTTTTTAAAAATAAAATTTCATTTCGAATCTTCCAACCGTCGCCATATGTTCTTTCTATAGAAATTGATTTCGCATTTAGGTCGTACATTTTTTTTTTTTCTTCTTTTTCTTTTTTTTTTCTTCCAAGGAAAAAATCAATTTTATATTGAAAAAAAAAAAAAAAATGTTAGAAAAGGTTTCGCATGTCATTCTCTCACTTCTTACTTTCTCTCGCTACCCCCCACTTCCGCCCCTCGCCCCGCATCGCCTCCCAATAACTAATATTTTTTCCTTCTTTCTCCAGCGAGTGTAAAAAAAACGTGGGTTTTGCATTTGTGTCAACAACTTACAACGTTGTAATTAAAAAATTTTTCGTCTGCTAGAAAATGATCGTCTGCTGGTGAAAAACAAAAAAAGAGATTTTAACACACGCACACGCACGCACACACACGCACGCAGTCTATTAATCTTCGTCACGTGTTTTTCAATCTTCTTTTAATACTTTTTTATTTTCCAGTTTGCAGACTTGTAATTAAGCATCATTAGCTTTTTGATCTTTCATCCGACTGCTATAGCTACGGCTACTACTGCCACGACTACACAATACACGATACGACCCCTTTTTTTTTTTTCAATTTCAAGGGTGAAAGATCAGTTTGTGTATGTAATCTTCCATTGATTGCATTTTTTCTCATTGAAATTACATACAATGAAATACACAGTTGTTATTATTATTATTATTATTATTTTAACTCCTTTTGCACGATTTGAAGAGTCATATTAAAATATTTACTAATTTGATTTTACAGTTTTCTCTGTGTCTGCGTCTATCCCCACGTAGCTTTTCTTTTATTAACCCCCTTAAATAAAGAAAAATTTTTTAGGGTTGAAAAAACTTTCAAGCTGGAAGAAAGAAAATGAATGAATAAATGGAGAAAACTTTTTCTTTCCCTCTCTCTTTCTCTCTCTTTCGCTCACTCACATGTTCCTACGGTTTATCATAAACAGTTTTAAGGGTTTGGGAAGGGTGGAGGGGGTGGAGGGGAAGAAAAGTTTCTAACCCAAATTTTTCCTTTTTTTTTTTTTTTAACCTAAATCGATGATGATTGAATTTTGCGTTTGTACGAGAAAATTTTTTTTTTTAACGCTTCTCAGGGACACGCAATCACGCACTCACTCACGCATGCACGCGCGTATTAGTGCGTGCGTGAATAATAATAATAAAAAAAAAAGATATTTTGATATCTGATATGTAAAATTTTATATCAAGAAAGTAATAATAAACTCCCTCGTAAATCCAGGAATTAAATTAAACGGTCCATTCAGTTGTGTGACATGATTAGCTTAAGCCGAACGTGAACGTGAACGTGCGCGAATTAAACAAAGAGAGAAAGAGTAGAGAGAGAGAGAAAAGAGTTTATCGTTTGCCATTTTTTATTACATTTTGCTTCTTTTTTTTTGAAAATTATTTAAAATTTTTTATTATTTTTATTATTATTATTACGTTCGGATGAATGAATGAAAAAAAAAGGAAAATTTTATTTTCCATTGAATATCTTTTGACAAAAAAAAAAAACCCGCCGGAAACCGTACGAAAAATTAAAAATGGCGTCCATTATTTTCAAGAAAAATAGATCAATCAATCAATCAACGAAAATTTTATCAAAAAAAAACTTTCGAAGAAATATATGAGTCATTCTCACGCACGCACGCACACACACACGATACATATATATTGTTAGTAAAGTCAACAATTAACCCCTAAAATTTTCGTCACCCTCGAGAAAAAGGAAAAAAGGAAAAAAAAAAAAGTGATTTGAAATTTAGTTGGAACATGAGTAGCAAAAAAAAAAAGATGCCAGATGAAATAACATTGAAAATGCCACTCACTTATATTTTTTTTTTTTGATGAATTCCAGAAACGACAAATGGCTTGTTTCTTTCCAAAAAAAAACCACCCCCTTCTCCTCTCCCCTCCCCTCCTCCCCACAAAGGAAAGATGAGATTTTATTAAGGGTGTGTTAAAAATTTTAAGAAATTTACTATTTTTTTTTCTCATTTCCTACTATTAAATTTTTCCACTTACGAAAAAAAAAATCAAACATTCTTAATAAGTTTTGTGACCTTTGACACTCCAGAATTCCAGAATTCCAGGTTTTAAATAAGTATACGCGGGATAATAAAAAAAAAAGGAAACTCTCTTTCCTTTTATTTATTTATTTGATTTATTTTGCGGGTCATTTTTAAATTTTGCAAAATCTTTTTTAAAAAAAAAAAAAAGGAAAGAAAAAAAAGAAAAAAATGAAAAGTGTGTAGTACTAGTAGCAGTAGTAATGATAAAACAATAATAATAATAATGATAATAATGATAATGATAATAATAATAATAAATAAAATTTTCTATTTAATTTTACGCCCAAATGCTTTTCCTTTTATTTCTTCTTGTTCGTTGCGTGAAAGACAAAGGAAAAACTCTGGTAAGTGTTTCTAAGGCTCCTCAATGAAAAGGAGAAAAAAAGAAAGAGAGAGAGTGAGAGAAAGTGAGAGAAAGAGAGAGATAGAGAGAGTGATTTCATATCATTTCATTTGCTTTGTCTTCAATTCACAAAGGAAGAAAAATTGAGCTTTTTCTCCAAAAAAAAAAAAAAAAATTATTTCAAAAAGGAAAAAAGGAAAGAAAGAGTGAGAGAGGAGGGGGATTAAGAAGAAAAAGGGGGGGAGGAAATTAAAAAACACAAAACTCTCATTCCAATTTTGTCTATTTTTTTTTTTAAGCTTTAATAAATTGACATCCGCTTAGAAATTATTAAAAAAAAATTTTTTTTTCTTTTCATTGGCGTCACCCACATTTGCGCGTATTATTATTATTATTATTGTTTCTTTTTTAAATTGAAAAAAACAAACAACAAAAACAACAACAACAACGGCAACAAACAGACTGTTGCTGTTGTATTTATTATAATACGCAAGTGGTGTTGATCTTTTTTTTTTTTTTTATCCGTTACAAGTAATAAGATTTGATGGAAGGGTTAATAATTAATTTATTCACTCAATGAAACGAATCCATTTTTTTTTTTTTTATTTATTTAAATAAATAAAAGAATCGTCTGCTGTTTTTGTTATTTTTTTCTTCTTTCAATAAATAATATATATTTTTAATAATTATTCTAAAAGGTTTTAAATAAATGTTTTCGTTTATTTTTTGTTTCGGATTTCGAAAAGGAATTTAACGAAATGGTTAAATAATAGTAATAATAATAATTATGTCGAATGGATGTGTGTAACGTAAAAAGAAATAAATCAAAGGAAAAATAAAAAAAAAATTATGCAAAAAAGTTTTTATTTTTATTTTTCTGTCGAATCGAAAAAATTTTTTCCTTTTCATTCTTCCCTTTTCCACCACTTCCTCTTTCTGTCTCTCTCTGTCTGTGTCTCTCTCTCTCTCTCGCTTTCTTCTCTTTCCTACCAATTTCGGAAACGAAAAATAAATAAAAATCACGATTTCGTTTTTTTTTTCTCCAGGAAAATCCATCCCCCGAATTTTCTTTTTTTTTTTTATTAAATTATCGTTTTTATCGATTATCAAATATTTTATTTTTATTAATAAAAAAGTCTTCTGCTATTGTGATCGATTCGTTGAATATTATTATTATTATTATTTTTATAAAAAATTATTAAAATGGAAAATTTGTGGACGGATCATTTTGGCCTACGATAAATTTTTGTGGCTTTTTTTTAATGTTGTCGGCCTGGAAAATATTCTCTCTTCGTATCGTTCGTTTTCCACTCGTGTTTTTTTTTTTTTTAAATTTAAACTACATCATTTCATTTTTGTTACACGTTTGAATATTCTCACAGTACCCAATTTCACCCCCTATAATAAGGGTTGATGCATTCCCAATTCCTCGAAAGGGTCCTAGGTCACTTATCCCCTTTATAAAGGTCTGTTCTTGTTACTACGAGCTAAAATTAAACTTACTAGATTTGAACCCACGACTCTCAACTCCGATGTGACTTTTTGGGGGTAGATTTATCCCCTTTTCGGACTCAATCCGGCTACCCAGGTCTCCCTCAAGACATCCAAATTAAAGATTTACTCCTAGCGGACGCTTACTCGATGCGGGAAATCAAATCCCAGAACCCCCCGCCCCTAAAACATCCTCTATACCTAACCTCCGAGTAGTTGGATTACAGTAGTAGCACCACCACTCCCGACTTTCCACCCCCTCCCCCATTAAATTTTTTTTTTTTTTTTTACAACCACTAAAAACAACATAAAAATCATATGAGTTTATAAAAATTTCCCGAGACTATATAACATTTATATTATATCATCATTCAATGAATGAATGAACATTTGAATGAATGAATGAATGAGTGAGTGATAATAACGATAATAAAAAATTTCATTTCGTTTTTTTTTTTTGCCATTTATGACGTCACAACACGAAACGAACGTCGCCATCGGTGGCGGTATAAATGTATTTCGTGTTCGTAAAAGTACAAAACGGGTGGTAAAAAATGGTAACCCGGAAATGGGGGAAGGAGGGGAGGGGGAATTTATATAAAAAGAGGAGAAGGTATATAAAATCGTAAAATTTTATTTTTGTCAATGGGGGGGGGAAAGTATTTGAGGTTAAGATGAAATTGAACGGTCAGAGGAAATAAAATGAAATTGGCTACGTACTAATCCAAATGGATTCAATTCTGTTGTCACAAATGTAAAATAAATTGGAACGAAAACACGTCGTATGAAAAAAAAAAAAACCTCAGATCATATAAATCATTTTTATGTATTGTTTTCCATTTGAAATAATGCAAATTTTTTTTTTTAACTTTCTCTCTTTCTCTTTCTCTTTTCACTTTCTCTCTCTCTTGGTTCTTTTCCACAGTTTTTTTTTTCCAATTCACGTTAAAAAATTAAAGTCGAAATGAAGTTATTTCATTCTCGCTCTCTCTCTCCCTCTCTCTCTCTCTCTTTCATTTATTTATAAGGTTTTTTGTGGGGGGTGAGGCGGAGAGAGAGGGAGAAGGGGGTTTAAGATTGATAACCCCCGTCCGATTTGATTGTGGTTTTTTTTTTCGTATTGAAATTTAAATTTTTTAATCAATTTTTTTTTTTTTGGTGTGATAACGGAAAAAAGATTTTCATTTCGGTTTTTTTTTTCCTATTGTTTCGTAATAAGAATTATTATAGGGTGGGGGGAGAGAGAAGAGGTCATAGGGTAACATTTTTACTTGTTGTACGATTCGTTTCGTATAATTTTTCCTTTTTTTTTCGATAAAAGTTTTTTTAAAAAACGTAATAATTAAGTTTGCGTAAATTTTAACACAGGGGTGTGGGTGTAATTTACAAAAGAGAAAGAACTATAAATTATAGTAGTTGAAACAAAAATGGCAGATGTGCTAAAAATGTGTTTGTTCGTTTGTTAAAAGGGTGAAGAGCAGCGGAAACCGCCGCTGGAAAAAAAAAATGTTTATTCGATTCACGTAAGAGAAATAAAAAGATTTTTAATAGAAAAAAATTCTTTTTTTTTCTGTTCAAACGCATCACGCAGTGCGTCGAGTAGGAAAAAAAATCCATATAAGATAAAATGTAAGAGACGACCGATAACAACAACAACAACAACGACAAACGGTAGGAAGCAGAAAAAAAAAAAGGGAAGTTTTTAAACTACGTTTTAGAAATATGTTATCAGGGCAATTATAGTCCATATCAATCCCGCCCTCACTGTCAACCCCGCCTCTTATCCCTTACAGCCCTTCTTTTGTTGCAAATTTTTTTTTTTAAAAAAGAAAAAACCTTTTTTCTACTATTATTATTATTATTATTATTCGAAAAGGGTCGTTCGTTTGAATTACGTATAGATATTTATCTATAAATGAGGTAAATGACAAAAATCCGTGTGTGTGTGGCGTGAATGCACGGCGTGTATTGCACAAAAATTTTTCCAAAACGGATTCTCCAGAGCTGGGTAGAGAGAGAGAGAGAGAGTTGTCGGATTTTGATTTATTTAAACGTTCGTTTTCCTCCAATCTCTGGAAAAGGACGACGACGTTTCAATAAAATTTTATTTTGCATAAAACGTGTGTGTGTGTGAGTGTATGCGTGTGTGCGTGTGTGCAACGTTTTCTTTTTATACCCCCAGGGGATATTAGGGGTGATAATCTTTCGCTTTCATTCAATTTCAAAATATTTTTTATTTATATATATGTATTTTTTTTGCTCCCCCCATTCCCCCTCCCTTCTTTTCCTCCTACTCCTTCTCCATTTTACCTCCTGGAGAAAGGAGAGGTTTTTAGTATTATAAAATTCCATAAAACGTTTTTTTTTTCCTTTTTTTTCCTTTTTTTTTCCTTCTTTTTTTCTTTTTATTTTTTCCACTTCGAAATGATTTAAATTCATCATCATTTTTTCACGAAGAATAACGATGTCGGTAGAAGCAGTAGACAGAGAGGGAAATTAAGAAAAATTATTATTATCATTATCATTATTATTATCATTATTATTATTTTATCGATTGTAAAAAAAAGCTAAGATTAATTTTTCTTTTTAAAAAAAAAAAAAATATTAAAATTTAATGAAAAATTTTTTTTATATCGTTTTTCTTGCCCCCCACCTCCCTCTAACCACAAAATTTTTTTTCCTTCTGAATAATAATAATAATAAAAAGCAGACGATAATAGTAAAAGGAAGCGGAAGGATCGATGTGGAAAAAAAAAAAAAATTTGTTGAAAGAAGCCCAAAAAAAATTTTATTGGAAAAAAAATTTTTTTTTGGCAACGAACGTGAATTTTTATTTACAAAAAAAAAAGAGAAAAATTCGTCTAAATTAATGTCGTCGACGTCATTCTAGCAGACGATTTATGATCGCAAAAAAAAAATTTTTCCATGTTTTAAATAATAATAATAATAATATTAATAAGAATTCGATGTTGTTCGAAAATGCATCGTGACGTAATATATGTGTAGTTGCATTTACGACACGTTTGTGTGTCACTTTTTTTATGTCGAGAGTTTTTAAGATTGTTATTATTATTATTATTATTATCATCATCATTTATTTCATCGGTGTCTGTTTCGTTACAGCAGACGATTTTCTTTTTTAACTTCGTAACGACGAACGAAACGTTTACAAACAAACAGACGGGGGGAGGGAAGGAATCGAAACGAATCATCGACTCGTGACGTATAATAACGATGAATATTTTATTTTAAAAATCATTAATCCGTGCGACAGTAATGTAAATATTTTTCTGTCTGAGAGAAAGAAAGATACAGAGAGAGAGAGAGAGAAAGAGTGAGAGAGAGTAGTGAGAGGGAAAGATAGAGAGAGAGAGTGAAAGGAAAAGGAATCGAAAATGAAACTGAAAGAAACCGAAAGAGAGGAAAAGAGGGAGAGTAAAGAAGAGATGAAGATGTATTGAAAAAAAGAGAAAGAGAGAGAGAGAGAGAGAGTGGAGGGAGGGAAAGAGTGAAAAGAATAAGGAAAGAGATGAAGACAGAGAGAGAGAGAGTGAGAAGGAAGGGTGCGCGCATTACGCGTTATTCTCTATTATTATTTTTTTTTAAAGAATTTTCACGCGCGTTTTTTCGCGTTGTTTCCATCTTCCCCCTTCCTCCCTTTCCCCCTTTTCCCCCACCGTAAAAAAAAAAAATTACGACCGTTAAAGGTAACGGAAATTTTTTTTTAAACCTTTTAAGACGTCACGTTATCAATGATATCCCATCAAAATTTTAAAAAAAATTTTTTCTGGAAAAATATATATATATATATATATTAATGGAACGAAATGTTTACATCCGGCCGTCAAAATATTTTTTTTTCGTCAGAACGGTTTGTGTATACGTACGAACGTAATATTTTATTATTATTATTATTATCATTGTCAGAACCGTTCGATATCGTGATCGACCGATATGCATTCAAGTCATTAATTTAATTTCTTTATTAACTTTTCCTTTTTTTTTAAACGAGTCATTTACGTTCGGGTTTTTTTTTTTATAAGGTCAAAGGTTAATCGAATCAATATCGAATTCACAAAATAAAAAAATCGTAAAGTAATTGAACGAACGAACGCCGTTCGTTCGTTTTTTTATAAGTTGAATTCGTGACCGGATTAAAACTGACGCGGAAAATTTTTTTTTTTTTTTCGTTTTATTCACGGGTAATAAAATTTACCTAATTTCGATTAATTAAAATTGGATTTGATTTAAATTATTAATCATTATTATTACGTCATAATCATTAACGTCACTCTCGTTGTTGTCGTCATCGTTTTAACGTCAACCCGTCCGAATTAAATGCTAAAACCGACCGTTTAATTATTTTTTACATTCATTTCCACGTGCGTAATCTTTCTCTCTCTCTCTCTCTCTCTCTCTCTCTCTCTCTCTCTCTCTCTCTCTCTCTCTCTCTCTCTCTCTCTCTCTCTCTCTCTCTCTCTCTCTCTCTCTCTCTCTCTCTCTCTCTCTCCTTTGTGATTTTATCGATCGATTTTTTTGTCACGCAAGCGTTTCGTATGATGAACGCCGCGTAATTTCCCCCGAATTTCATAATAATAATAATAATAATTATTATTTTTAAATATTTACCGGATTCGCTTTTTCTCTCTCACGCACGTATGATTTCCACCCCAACGACTCCACGTCCGATTTTTCATTTTGTTTTTTTTTGTTAATCGCTGGAAAAACTTTTGGAAATTTTATGGAAATTTCTTTTCGAAGGGGTGGGTGGGGAGAGGAGACTCTTTTAATTATGATGACGTAGCAGTACAATTACACCATCAAAATCGTTGACGTTTTAATAATAATAATACACGGAATCGAGGGTGTTTGTTTGTTTATGTACGTCAACTCGGTACGAATTATTATTATTATTATTATTATTATTATTATTATTATTATTATTATTATTATTATTATTATTATTATCATCTTTTGTGTTTGTTCTAAAGGATTTTAATACGTTTATTAAACGAGATATCGAATCGTTAAATAATTTCGATTTAAATTCCAAAATATCCCATTCGTCTATTTAATGAAAAATTTTTTTTTCTCTCTAGATTTTTATGTCTTAGAAAATTGATTTTCTTTTCGATGTTTCGGCGGCCCCCTATGGAAAAAAAAATAACGCCCCCCCCTCCTTTTATACTCTTACTATAAAATCTGTCGTAAAAATTTTTCAAAATAATAATGATGATGACGATGACGACGAAAAAAAAACCACTTTTTGTAATTGGATTAAATTATTATTAAAAAAAAAAAAGAAATTGTTAAATAAAACAGAGAAAAAAAAATTGTTTTAAAGTAAATAACTAACTAAAAAAAAGCAGAAGATAAATATTAATAATAATAATAATAATAATAATAATAATAATAATAATAATGAACGAAATGAGAATTTAAAAAAAAAAAAAAAAGTAATAATAAAAATGAAAAAAAAAAAAAAATTACATAGGAAGGTGATAAAAGAATTTTTTTTTTTTTAAGGACACCTGCAACAAATGTTTTGTTTTGTTTTTTTTTTCTCCAGGTAATTCCATAGACGGTTGATGATAATAATAATAATAATAATAAAATTTGTTTTTTTTTTTTTTTTTACATATTTTTATGTATGTAATAAGAAATCGAAATAAAAACAAAAACAAACAAACAAACACACCTGAAACAATGAGAAATGATATATAATTATAAACGGTCGCGATAGGTCACGAAAAGGTCAGAAGAATTCGAGATAAGTTTGATGATTTTTCACGACGACAGAATATGCTGTTGTTATTATTATTATTTAACGTAAGCTAAACATTACGAACGTTTAAAAAAAAAAAATGTTTTAAAAAAAAATTCTAATTCACGGTGACGTGAACATAAACAAAAAAAAAAAAGGAAAAAGTTTTTGACAATGCAAAAAAAAGGCAAAATGACAAAACACAAAATCGTCGCGTCGGAAAAAAAAAAAACACATTCGAAAACATGTTTTTGTTTATGTTTTTTATGTTTTGTTTTTTTCAAATTAAAATTTCTGTCGAACGCAAGCAATCGAAAAAAAAAAAAAATAATAAAAAAAAAAGTTTTAAATTTTAAAAGATTACGATAAAAGAAAGGAAGAAACAAAAAAAAAGGTTATTTTTATTATTTTTCCTTTTTTCCTTTTTTTCCTTTTCTCTTTCCTCCCCTTCCCCCTCCGATTCTTTATCGTGAGTAACGTAAAAGGAAAAGGTTAAAGTCATTCGTAAGTTTTTTTTTTTTTTTAATTTTATTTTAAATTAATTTTTTTTTTTTTTTTTTAAACAAAGGAAAAAAGGAAAAAAGGTTAAATGACGTTAAATTGAACGACGACGATGACGATAGCCTTAATGATAATAATAATGATAATAATGATAATACGGCAAAAGATAAACAATGGAATTAAAGGAAAAACACGCAATTCATTGATAAATTTTTTTTTTTTTCCGAACGTCCATTTGGTTTGATAACAAAATCATTTACAGTGTTGCCAACCTTATTTTATTTTCTCAAAATCACACATATAAAATTTACTATAAATAATAATAATAATAATAATAATAATAATAATAATAATTGCCAACAATCAATTTAAGAAATTTTACCAAAAAAAAAAAAAAGAAAAAAAAAAAAATTATTTTTCTACAAAATTTTTATTTAACATTATCATCACCATCATCATTATTATTATTATTACTGTTATTGTCATCATCGTTATCATTATTATTAATAATGAAAGCGTTACGTAGAAAATTATTTTATTGGATTTTTTTTTATTATATTATTATTATTATTTTTATAAGAAAGAGAAGAAGAAAAAAAAGGTTTAACCGGAAACGAGATTAAAAAAGGCTTAAAAATATAATAATAATAATGAAATTTTTAAAAACTTAAATGGCAAATCCATTAAATGTCTTTTTTTTTTTCTCAATGGATCAACGATGATGACGACGACGATGATAATGATAATGATGATGATGATGATGACAATTTTCAATATGAGATTTGGAATTTAATTTAATTTTGAAATGGTTGAGCCGGAAAAAAGTGACGTCGTCGGTAATGATGTTGGTGGTGATGGTGATCGTGGTGTTAGAAGAAGCGGAAGTGGTAGGAACAGTGACGGTTATTAGCGGGAATATCCCTCAGATTTATTATCATCATTTAATTTACAAACTCGAAATTTTTTCCCATTTTATCCGTTTAAATCGATAGATTGAATTTCTCTCCTCCTTCCCCTCTCTCCCTCCTACAATCTTCCTCTCTCTCTCTCTCTCCTTTTGAAAATCTTGACTTTTTTTTTTCTTCTGCTTCATGTTTTTTTTTTTTTTCTCACTGACTCTCTGAAATCCAACAGAAAGTGATTGACATTGATTTAAAAAAATTTCCGGAGTTTTTTCGCCTTTTTCAAAAAAGAGAGAAAGAGAGATAGAAAGAGAAAGAGAGAGAGAGTTTTTCTTCTTATTTTCGTCAGAATCTTGTTGTTTCCGACGGTTGATTTCCACAGCATTAAACAGGAGCGCAGAGAGTTAGCAAATTGATTTCACGTTTGATTGGTTTTTTCTCTCTCTCCAGCAGAAGAAATTTCGACGATGTGTATATTTATATTAATTCGCGTCCGTTTTTTTTTCTTCGGTGAACGTTTTTGCGCGTTTGTTCGGTGAACAAACACCTTTTGAAATGATTTTTTTTTATATTTGAACGTGATTCAAATCATCTTTTTGGAAAATGACGTCAGAAAATTATTTTTCGCATAATCATGACTGGAAAAAAAAAAAAGCGAAATGAAAAAAATTTTTTTAGTGGCGTGACGTTTTATAACGTGCGTCACGCGTTCTTTCATTATTACCATTTTTCGATTTTTTAATTTTTTTTTTTTTGCGGAGAGAGGGTGGGTTTTTTTGCTAAACCCCCATCTCGTTTCCAAAATTTCTTTTTCGAATTTAATAATTCTGTAGAAATAAATCAACTTTGTCCATGATTTTTATTAAAAAAAGAAAATTTTTTCGCGATTCTTAACGTCGTCTAAAAATTTTTTTTTTTTTTCGAAAAAAAATTCTAATGAATAAATAAAATTTACGACCTTTTTTTTTCTCTTTTTCTCTCTCCAGTTTTTTCTAGTTATAAACAACTTTGACGAAAGAAAAAAAAATTTATATAAAAATAAGTAGTCATTGTAGCCAACATAGCATCTACCACAGACAAAAAAAAAAAAAAAACTTTGCATAACAAAAGTTGATAAAATTTTTTTTTTTTTTTTTTTGAATCATTCGAAATTAATTTTTTTTTCTCTTCTCCCCCTTCTTTTCTTCCTCCCTCCCTCCTCCTCTTCCTCCTCTTATTCCAATTTTATATTTCGTAGTAGCAGATGGTCTGGAAAAAAATTTTTTTTGGAGAAAAAAATATATGAAAAGTTTTAAAAACTGGAAAGAGAGAAAAAAAAAATTTCACTTAATTACGATTATTATTACGTAAAAAGGGAAAGGAGGAGGAGGGGGGAAATGTTTTAACGTCACGTGACGCATCGTCACTCCGACCTTAGAATCATTTTTATAAAAAAAAAAAATTGAATGTCGTCATACCTTAAACTGTTGTCTTCCGTCGTTACTTTGTGTAAAATCAATTTTGTTTTTCTTTTTTTTATTTTTATTTCACTCGAAAGCTGTCGTCGTGTTGTTTGTCATGCTGTTTGTCGTGCTGTTGTTCAGACAAACAATCAAAAACAAAATTTTTAAAAGCAGAGGACGAAACAAAAAAAAAAAAACTCACGCAAAAGTATTTATCTCTTTTTTTGTTCTCCCATCGATGTAAAATTAATCTGAATTTAGAAAATGATAAAAAGAGAGAGTGTAAAGAAAGAGATAGGGGAGGGGGTAGGAGGGGATAAAAAAAGACGGATAGATGAAATCGAGAGATGAAATGAAAATAAAATGAAATATTCTTCATGTATATGGTACGAAAAATTCTATGAAATTAAATTAACAAGAAAGACAATGTAAATAATCTTTTCCTTCTGTGTTGTGTGGTTTGATTTAAGGTGTTGTTGCCAACAAACGGAAAAAAAAATTCAGGTTTACTTATTCCGTTTTTTTCCTCTTACCCCATATCAAATCCGAGCGAAATTTCCGGTTTAAAAGAGCTTTTAAGATGATGATGATGATGATGATATGACAACATGAAACTATGGATATACAGATTTTGTGAATATATTTTCATTATTCAACACATACACACACATCTTTTGAATATTTCATAGGTTAACAAAACGAAATTTATCCCTTCGTATTTATTCACGCACCAAAAAAAAGGAGCTTTATTTAAAAGTGTAGCAGAAGAAAAAATGAACAAATGAAACGTAGACAAATTTCTTCAAATGCTCACTTTTTTTTTGGGATTCGATCACCCCCCAAAAAAATCCCGAAAAAAACTAATAAAAATAAAAAAATAATAAAAAATTTTATGAATGATAAAGTAAATAATAATAATAATAATAATAAAACCCGATGATTTTTTGACCTTTTATTATTATTATTATCATTATCAATTACGGTCTTATCAATTTGTTAAAAAAAAAAAACAATCCATTGATAATAAATAAATAAGTTTTTAATGTTTTTTTTTTTAAATAACTTTATGTTAATACGTTGATGACGTCATTCAAATTTTTATGTAAGATAGGAAGAGAGGGGGGAGGGGGGAGAGAAAGTGATAATATTATTTAAAATGTTCATCCTGTGGTTTTTTTATTTTTTTTTTGGAGGGAATCAAAATAAAATCGGTTAAATATATAAATTTTTAAAAGAAGAATTTTAAAAAGTTTTCTAGTTATAAAACGTCATAAGAAAACTAAATTATTCATTCATATTTGAATGTGAAATTCTTTTCTTTCTCTTTCTCTTTCCGCTTCTCTCTCTTTCTCTTTCATTCTTATTTTTTCTCCAGCCTTAACTTTCATATCCATGTGCTTTAAAATTCATTTAAAAAAAAAAAGCGAAACTTATTTTTTTTTAATAAATATGTTTACTGACAGAACTGACTTACAATAATGGTTTCTTTTATTCAAGTTTTTTTTTTTTAAAAAAGCTCTAGTTCGCGCTTTCGTCTGTCGTCGTCTGCTTTATAAAAAATTACATTCCTATTTTTTTTTTTTTTATATTTATTTATTTCTTTTTATTTATTTTTTCTGCTCCTCTTCTCTCTCTCACATCTTCTTAATCTTCTTCTTCCTCTTCTCTCTTTCTCTGTCTCTCTCTCTCTCTTACGCACACACAAAACAAAAAAAATAAAGCAGAAGAAAAATAAAATAACCTAGTTATGTCTTTTTTTTTTCTTTGCTTATTTAAATTGAGAGGAAAAAATTTAATGGAAAAGTCAAATTTTAATAAGCTTTTCCTATGTTGAAGGGATAGACGATGGATTGAGAGAGAGAGAGAGGGATGATGAATAAGATGAAAGGGGGGTAGGGGGAAGGGGTCGGGGGTTAAAAAAGAATAAACCGAGTTGATAATACAATTGAATGTGTTTGAAAAAGTTTGGTTTTTGCAAAAATCCTCAGAAAAGCTTAACACAATATTTTACCATTTTATTTAAAATAAAATCTTTTCTTTTTAAGGCGAGGGTAAAAAGAGAGAGAAAGAGATGGAATAAAATATAAAAGAAAAAAAAAGAAAAGGAGGGAGCACGACGATGATGATGACGATAAAAAAAAGGATTAAGTTGAGTTTTTTTTTATCATAATTCGAAACCTTACATTGTGCATCTGTTAATAAAAAAAAAAAAACTTTTTGTTCGATGCCTGCTGATTACGTCCCTGAGGCAATGAGAATAATTTAAAAAAAAAACTCGCAAAAATTATTATTTCATCGACAATGATGCCAACCTTCACGATAAAAAAAAAAAAAAAATTATTTTAATTTTTTCATCAACGGTCGAGTTTTTTTTTTTTTTTAAATTTCCCGCCAAAAAACAAAAACAACCAAAAAAAAGGTTTTGAATTTTGTTTTTTCTAAAAATCAAACAAGAAAAAAAAGCAGCAGAAGACAAAAAATGAGGAAATAACAAAAGTTAAACTTAGGTAGTAGCGGTTCGTTAAAAACTTTTGATTGTTTGATTACTTTTTAAGTGGTTTTGGTTGCTTCCGCTTTATAACTTTTATAAAATTTTCTATATATTTATTAATATATATGTTTAAAAAAAAATATATTTTATTACTTTGTCGTCTGTCACCAACCACGACGAAAAAATAATTACTGTTTTCAATTATCAACATCATCATCATCATCATCATCATTTCCGCAATTTATTGATTTTTTCTTATTTTAGCCTCCCTCCCCAAAAAAAAAAGAAAATTTTGTTATTGTTTCTTTTGTTGTTGTCATCGTCGTCAACTTCATATTTTTAATCAAAGTTTTTTATCCTTTAAACGGTTAAAAAAAAAAAATTGGTTTTGTTATGTTGGCAATACTTAAATTAACAAAATGGCGGAGATTTTATTAATACGAAATCGAGTAGCAAAGCGTTTAACCGGGTAAAAATAATTGAAATTAATTATTAGTGTCGATCGTTGAGGGAATCTCCCTACGGCATCCCACCTCCTACATCTCCACCTCCTCTCCGCTCCCGCCCCGCCCCTTTTTTCAGGGGAAAACTTATGATCGTAACGGTTAAAATTGACGTGGTTAATATAATAAAAGTTACAAGAGGTCATTAAAAAAATTTAAAAGAGAGTGTAAATGAGAAGATTTTTTTGTTTTGTTTTGTTTTATTCTACTCCCACGTGAAAAGTTTTTTTTTTTTTTATCATCATCATTATTATCGGCCACCCCCCAATTTATCGATGCCACCTGCTAAGTTTTCTTTTCTTTTTTTTTTTTTCTTTTGTAAAAGTACGATGTCAAAGACACACAAACACAAATTGAATCGATATAAATAAAAAAAAAAAAGAAAGAAAGAAAGAAACAAAATGGCGGCGGCGGCGGTGATGGATACGACGGTCATAAACATGAATTCGTTATTTACGAGAATTTGCATAGATAAAACCATAAAAAAAAAAAAAAAACGTAGGAGGTAAAAAAGAAAAAAGTAAATTAAAATTACGATGGCGAAGGTAATAGTAGTAGTAGTAGAATTGAAACGTGGTTTCAGACAAAACGTATGAGAGAGAGAGAGAGAGAGAGAGAGAGAGAGAGAGATCTAGGAAAAGTTTTTAACCACGTTTTGTGTTTTTTCAATCTTTTTTTTTGTTTTTTATCCATCAATTGTCATATTAAAATGAAATTTTTATTGGGGAGTTCACCTAAAAAAAAAAAAAAAAAAAAAAAAAATTTAAGGCGCGGTTTTTTCTTTTCTTCTGCTAAAGCGTCTTCTGCTCCTGCTTTATTCCGAAGGTGGAAAAAAGGGCGTTTTTACAAATTCGATACTAAAAATACAATAAAAAAAAAATTTCTTTTCTTTTCATTCTTTCTTTCTTTGAATCCGGAAAGATGGTTTCGACAGATAAACATAACAACAACCCACCATCCTTTATCAATTTTTATCATTATCCCTTTTTTCTTCTTCTTCCACGACGAAATTCGTTTTTTTTTTTTTTTTAATATTTATCGTCTGCATCTTAAAAAAAAAAAAAAAAATATGATGGTTGTTTATACAAACGTCATTTAAAATCCCGTATATTAATTCGACGAGACTTTTTTTTTTTTTATCTGACAAACAACAACCGAAACAAAAAAAAAATCGTGAAATTGTGCCAGACAAACAAACAAACAATGATAAAATATTGATTGATTAATTATCGATTGATCCTTCAATCATTTGTATTATTTCCACAATCTCTTTAACGCATTTCCTGTTTTTTACGTGTCGCTACGACGGTTTAACCGGAAATGGATAAAATATCTAATGGTAATTATTAATAATAATATTCGTCTTTCGAATTTTCTAATGCCACTTTTTTCCAATCGACCCGAAAAAATATAAAAATTTGATTTTTGATCAGGAAAGATAAAATCATAAGTAAAAAAAGGTTCGAATTTCGCAACAAACATGATACGGGATCGTATCAAATATCAGGTATCACAGGTAGAAATTTTTTTCACCCGTGCAATTCCTTTAATGATAATAATGATGATAATAATGATGATGATAAAATATTAGCATTCCAAAACACATTTTTTTCATGGATGGGCGATTTGTTTTAAAACATTATTTGTTGCTGTTTGTTGTTGTTGTCGTTGTCTTTTCCTATCGCTATTAAACGTAAATAAATAAATAAATGGATAATTTATTATTATTATCATTATTATTATTTAAAAGGAAAAATTAAAAATGACGCCGACAAGAGAAAAAAGAAAAAAAAATTCTCAGAAGTAAAAGTTTGAATGAAAATTTACAACAAATGGAAAAAATCATGATGGAATTACTTAAAGTCAAAAAAAATAAAAATTCCCTTTCGAATAATAATAATAATAATAAATTAAAATTGGGACGCCACTGTATAGGTTAGTCGTTTATGTATAAAAAAAGAGGGGTAAAAATGAAAGAAGAAGCAGATGAAACGGGGGAGGGGGGTGGGTAGGAGAAGAAGAAACTAAAACGAAACGACTGGAGAATTTTATGTATTGAGTTTTGGGTGTCAGTCGTTTACTATCCGGCAAAGCGATCGTTCGGTGGTAGAACATGTGATTATAAATATAAAAACGTGTCAATAAAATTCTTTTTTTCGTGTAAAATAATAATTTTTGTCATCTTCTTCCACGTTTACTCCCGCGCGCGTGTTTATTTGTTTTTGTTTTTTTGTTTTAAATAAATTTTTGTTTTTTTCGTTTCGTGTAAATTTTATCGCGAGTGTGAAATTGTTTTGTTTTTTCGTCGTCTTCTCTGATAATTTTGTCTTCTGCTTCGATAAAAATAAAAATAATTGATAACGTGTAATGTGATTTAATGAAATTAAAATAATAACAATAATGATAATGACTTAACGCGTGCAAACAGAACGAATAATTATTTAAACAGGTATCTATCCATCGAAAATTAAAAAAATTTACAAATAAAATTTCTCGTGCGTTTTTAACAGAGACGGTTGGGGGTACGACGGGGGGACGATAGGGGAGGAAGCGCGTGCGTAAATTCCAATTTGAATTTTAAAGAGATGTGAAAAAAATTATTTATTTATTTATTTATTTATTGACCTCGAATTTTGGCAAAAAAAAAAAAAACTACTTAATATAATATTTTTCTATAAAGACGAATGGATTTGATATCCAGTTTTTTTGACAGATGAATTATTTCCGGTTATTTAAATTTCAGGATTCCAGTTATTTATTTATTTTAATTAGTAACAAATTTTTTTTTTTTTTTTACATTTCCGCACGAGAGTTTTGTAACGGTTTTTTTTCGGGGGGAAGGAGAGGAGTCTGACCAAAGATTAGGAACCGAACGAATTTAAAAAATTTTTTTTCTCCGGTTTAAAAGAAAAGTTAACGAATATGATTGTGGTGATGATAATAATAATAATTCGTTCGTTATTCGTTCGTATGAAATTTTTTCATCCCTCTTACAAAAACGTGCTCACCCTGTTTTTTTTTATCATTATTATTATTACCATTATTGAAAAGAAAAAAGTACAAAAAAAAAATTAGTGTAACGGATACGTTTTGAATGAGAAAAAAATTTTTTTTTCTTTTTTAAATTTATTGTTGTTATTATTATTATTATTATATTTTTTTCCCCGACTACTACTAATCTATTGACACGTCAATTATAAATTTATAAAATTTCAAATTTTTTTTTTTTTTTTTTATAATCAAACTAACGGCGGGTTTTATTAAAAAAAAAACAGTCTCGTGTTACAAAAAGAAACCGAGAGAAAAAAAAGAGTGAAAGAAAAAGAGAGAGAGAGAGTGACGAAAGAAAAAAAATAAAGATTTTTTTAAGATGATGGAAGGAAAGAGAGAAAGAGAATCCGTCATAAAGAATAATAATAATAATAAAAATTTAAAATTCTTGTTACGATTTCAATAGTTAAAAAAAAAAAAATTTTTATTTTATTTATCGAAAAAAAAAATAAGCGAAACCCTTTCAAAAAGTTACGGGAAAAAAATTTTTATTTTATTTTATATATATTATTAAATGTTATTTTTATCGATCCGCGTGATGACAAATAAATATGTTTTTATAATAATAATATTAATAATAATAATAATAATATTTATTTAGCTGTCAAGAAAAAATAAATAAAATAAATAAAGGGATGAATTATCCATCCATCTATCTATTCGGGAGGTTTAAGGGCACTAATAAACCGTAGCAAATTTTTTTTTTTTTTTTTTGTGAAGGCAGGAAATCAAAACACTGACACGAAATTGCTTTTAGCAAAAAAAAAAGAAAGAAAGAAAAGAAAAAGAAAATCGTTGGTGCGAATTTAAAATTTTTTTTTGGGGTGAATTCGACAAAAATAATAATTCGTTGTTAATGGTTAAAATAACATTTTATATATATAAAGAACGAAATTTTATGTGACCCGAAGGAAGGATATAAGAACTCAACAACAACAACCGACAACCCGACAACAAACGACAACCATCCGGTTAAAAAAAAAAAAAAAAAAAATATTTCATGAATGGATTTCTTTCATAAAACTAATTTAAATCAAAGCGGACGAATTTGTAGGGATGTTTTTCATACAATGAGAGGTAGGTATCCTAGTGTTGTTGTTTTTTTCCCTCCCCTCACCCTCACCCTCCCTTACCTTCCACCCTTACCCCTCCCTCATCTTTTTAATGTCGTCCTAGTCTTCTACCATTAGGGGTTCCTGTAAACATTTGGTCTTTCTTTTGTTATAAAAATAAAATTTTGTTTTTCTTTTATTATTATTATTTTTTTTTTTCAATGTTGGTGATGAACATGAAGAATCGATTTTTAACAGTCAAAAAAATTTGACCTGATCGTTGCCATTTTTAAAAAAAATTCTTTTCACATTTTCTACAAATAGAAGAAGGCGGTGGAAGGCGGGAGTGCATGCATATGTGAAATGAATTATCGAAGATGACAAATCGATAAAAATTTTTCCTTTTTTTTTTTTTTTTCTTATTGGTACTACCCCGTAAAATTTTAATTTTTTGTTCGTTCATTCATCCCCTCCGACACCACCACCCCCCGCCACCGCCATCGCTCCCGACCGATTTTAAACGTCTTAATAAATTAAATTTCGTGTAATAATTATATTACCACGTTAATAATTAAAAACCATAAAACGAAAGAGAAAGAGAGAAAGAGAGGAAGTTATTAACAAAAAAAAGGGTAACTTTTTTTTAAAAAAAGTTTCGGGTCATTTAAAATTCAACCCTCTTCCCTCCCCCTCTCCATTAAAAAATTTTTTTTTAAAAGATTTTAATGAAAAACGGTTTTTATTTCAAAAAAAAAAAAAAAAGAAATTTTCGTAATTAAAAAGGTTTCGTTTGTAAAAACAAAAAAAAAGTGGCACCAGAAATAAAACAAATAATACACGTATAAAAAACATTTTATTATATTAAAAATAGAGCTCGGCGGGGGGTACGAGAGAGGAGGCGGGGAGACGAGTGAGGGAGGTACGTGCGTGTGTGTGTGTTCGGAAGGGGGGAGGGAGTTAAACAAAGTTTAATGCCCCGGTTTTTTTTTTTTTTAATACTTTTTTACAAGACTCGCACATCATTTCCTTATGATAAAGTTATGCGTATGTGAGAGATGTCAGCGCCGTAATCAGGAAAGAATAAGAAGAAGAAACAAATTTTTTTTTTATTTATTTACCCTCTTATTTCTACCCTCCTTTGATTTCTTCTTTGTTATTGAAACGAATAGATATTAATAATAATAATAATAATTCGATACATGTGTTTACGTATTAAACGTATCGGTATATCATTTATTTTTACCTTATAAATGTTTTTTGACGTAAACAGGTAAAAAACATGACAAAAAAAAAAAAAATTGTTTGACGATGAGCCTTAAAGATAAAAATCCATTAAAGATTTTTATATTCATCCTCTTAATAAGTTATCAACAGTATAAATCTTATTGTTAAATATTCTTCGAGCACAAAATAATTGCGTACATATTAGATTAACCGTCTTTCATTCTTTTTCTCCCCCTCCTCTCTCTCTCTCTCTCTCCCCCTTCCCTTTCTTATTTTTTTTTTGTGACGTTGATTTCTTCTCTCCTTTTCCATCATCATCATTATTATTATTTTCATTTTCGTCGTTGTCGTTGTTGTAAAAGCTGTAGGCTCGAATTTTCTATTAAAATTTGTATTAAAAACTAAAATTAAATGGAGTATGAGATTTTTGTGAAAATTATTATTTTCATGTTTTCGAAAATTTTTTTTTTTTTTTAAATGATGACGTATGTAATAAGTTGATGACGTGTATATATATATATATATATATATATATTATAATGACGACATTAGATTTTTTTCATTTTTTTTTTAAGAATAAATTGATTTGAGAAAAGAGACAGAAATAGAAAAAATATAAATTTTTTTTTTTTCATTTCGTTTTAATTTAGATTTTGTAATAATAATAATAATAATGATAATAATGATGATTACAAAGGAAATCGCACTACAATAAAAAATTATATTTACAAAAAAAAATGCGATGCGCTCTTTTTAGACAGAGAGAGAAAGAAAGAGAGAGAGAAAAAAAAGGAAAACTTTTTAATCAGATTTTAAATTTTATTTTTATTTTTTATTAAAATTGTTTTTTTTTTCCTTTCCTTTCCATTCCTTTTCTTCATCCCAGTCCTACCAACTTTTTCTTTCCAAAAAAAAAAGAAAATTCAATTGGCCGTTAAAAATTATTATTATTATTATTTTTTTTTTCGAGTTTAATAATAATAAAAGTATTTTCTGTTTGTTCAACAAAAAAAAAATTTTTTTTAAATACAAATTTATCATCATCATCATTATTATTATTATTGTTATTATTATCATTATCATTATTATTATTATTGCTATTTTTCCTTGCATGCATTTAAAAAAAAAAAAATGCAAAATTTAAAGTTTGTACAAACTCGGTAGGAAAGAGAACACAACAGGGACCGAAATGAGGAGAAAAAAAAAGAAATAATAATAATGATAAAAAATAAAAAAAAATTTTATTATTATTATTATCATTATTATTATTATTATTATTATTATTATTATTTTCTCCAGCTAATTTTCTAAAAGCTTATTACTTTTTTTTTTTTTTTTTTCATTATTAAAATTCTCAAAGATTCTATTACGTGGATTAGAAAAAATTAATTTTCCTACTTTTTCTTCTTCATCCTCCTCCATTTTTTTTTTTTTTTTATTCTCTTCCTTTGGCTCCTTTTCTTTCTTCACATTTTTTCCCACTCTCTTCCTTCTCCTCCTCCCCTTCCTACTCTCTTTCAATTTTTTTTCCTTCTTCTTTTATTCCCTCGAATTGATAAAAAAAAATTTTTTTGTCCTACCATCGGATATGAATATTTAACTTTTTTTTTGTATTTTAATTACCATAAATTTGTGTATTAATATATATATATTATTATAATATAATTCCTGTTGCTCCTGTTGTTCCTGCTGCTCCCTCCATCCCTCCTGTCATCCCTCCCATCACCTCTTATGTCAAATTTTCAATTTCTTAATTTTAATATTTTTTTTTTTTTTTTGTTTCAGGTAAGAACTCTTCACGTATTATCATTATCATTATCATTATTATCATTACGAACCGCAAAAAAAAGAGTAAGTGTTTTGTTTTTAAACGTCAATTCGTCTTCTGCTAAAAAAATTTCTTTTTTTTGCCTTAAGGTGTCGTTGAATCGAAACCTGTTATTAAGACAAATACGAATTTCTTATGTTTAGAGTAGCCGAAGGAAAAGGTTGAAGGTCATTAAACAATT
>NW_002986996.1:589307-616411 GCF_000006295.1 Pediculus humanus corporis
AGGTTGTTTTTTAAGGGATGAATGGTAAAAAAAAGGAAATTTATGTGACCTCGTACCCCTTGTGTTGTTCTTAAATGTTTTTTAAACATATATATAGATTTTATGTTTTTATGTTTTTTTTAAACAAAATCGAGTGTTAGCAGATGTTTTCCTCTTTTTTTTTTGGATGATTTTTTTTTTTGTTATTATCTACATAATATCGATTTGTTTTCTTTTGTGTTGTGAATTTTACTACAATAAATAATACACTACAAATTAAAAGAAAAAAGAAATTATTTGAGCGTGGAAAAGAGAAAAAAAATGTTTTTGCAAGAGAGAGACAGAGAGAAAGAGAAAAAATGGCGGACGGTTTTTATACTTCTTTTTAAATTTCGTCTTCTGCTTTTTTTTTTTAAAAAAAACATGCCAAAAATAAACAAATGAAACAAATGGTAAGGATTGTTATGGAGATTAACGGTTGTCGCGTTGTTGCCAAACTTACGATAATGTTAAATAAGTAACGACTTATTATTTAATATCATTTATTGATTACCCATGATCACGTTTAAAAATGGCGTCGTCGTCGTCGTCTGTTCATTATTATTATTTTTGTTTTCTTTTGACACGTCTTTTCACACGTGAATGATTAATAACGACGATGATGATGATGATCGTAATTAAGGTTTAAAATAAAAAAAATTTTTTATTCATTATAATAATAATAATATAACAAAAAATGCGGGAAACGTTTGTTGTTGTTTCGTTTGTTTGTTTGTTTGTTTGTTATTAAAGCGTTAATTTAAAATCGATGATTAAATAAAAAAACAATTTTAAATCGGCCCCTTTGTAGTAAGTTTTTTTTTCTTTCTTTCTTTCTTTATTTTCTTTGTTAGAAAACGTAAATAAATAAATAAAAAAATGAATAAATCGGGGCGGAATCGCGTGAATTGTAACAATTAATCAAAGGAAAAGAAAGAGAAAAAAGGAAAAGAAAGGAAAGGAAAGGAAAGGAAAATTTACTTTTTAAAATTTAAAACTAGAAATCGTCGTGTAATAATTTCAACGGACCGACCCGAACCGTTTTAAATAATTTTTTATGAATTATTATTATTATTATTATCGTTCCATAAGATTTTAACACCTTTTTTTGGTTTTAACTTTACGTTTCGCGTAGTAATGAATTTTTTTTTCGTTAACGAAAATCCTCCCACCCCCTCCCTTTCCCTCCTCCTTTCGTTAATGACACGATTCGCCATATTGTGTGCGTATAAAAATTTCCTTACGATGATGATGATGATGATGATGATGATGATGATGATGAGTATTTAAAATTTTTTGATTCTTTTTATAAAAGCATTTCATTGTCTTTCTCCTAATTAGTTTATTATATTTAATAACATGTTTGTTTAAAACCCAAAAAAAAAAAATTTATTATAAATGTTTTTCACATGCCATATGTTATGATATATATTTTGTTTATTTTTTACGTGGAAGCAGGTGAAATTTTTTTAACGGGTAATAAAACAAGTAGTATTAGTTGTATCCACGACGAAATAATTTTTTTTTTATCGATAATTTTCTTTTTATTATTTTAATAACCGTGTCTTCTAATTTTTTTTTTTTTTCAAATAAAACCGGTAGAAATTTATGTTTTTTTTGTTTTATTATGTTACATCGATAAGTCGATAATGTTTTTCTTTCTTTTCTTTGTTGTTGTTGTTGTGTTTTGTAGTAACAATGAGAAAACATAAATATTTTTTTTTTTTTCGTTAAATCTTTATACAAAACCAACCCGGTAGTAGATTTTTAATAAAAGAAGTGCATTTATCATCATTCTTCCTTCTTTTTTTTTTTTTTTTGAAAAATACCTAAGTCTATAAACACCTGGCTATTATTATCATTATTATCATTATTATTATTATTATTAATAGAGTTTATACAAGATTTTTGCCTTAAGAAACAATTATCCGACTATTCAAATTTTTTATAAAAGCAAAATTTTGACCTTTTTTTTCTTCATTCTTTTCATTTTTTTTTTTTTTTTGGTTCGTTCGTTTTATATTTCGTATCGAAAAAATTTTTTTTCTCCAGTTTTTCTAGAGTCTGGAGAATAAACTGGAGAAAGTGATAAAATAAAATTTGCAGAAAATGTTTGAGTTTTGATCGAAACAAAATCCGACGATTTTCACGATGATGTTTTTCCGTTTTGATAATTGTCACCACCACCACAGCCGCCATCTTTAAAACTCTAATTAAATGATGTCGTCTGCTAACATAAATAAAAGAACAACAAAAAATTACAAATCAGACGAATTTGTTTTGAAAAAAAAAACTTTTTTTTTTGTCAAATTTAAAGTTTTTTTTCAATGTTTATATTTGTAAGTTAAACAAAATTTTCGTGATCCTGTTGTTGTTGGTGTTTGTTGTTTGTTGTTTTTAATTCTCTTGTCGTTTTAGTGATTTCATCATCATTTAAATTATTTTCTTATATTCATTCATTCATTCATTTACGACGAATGAAGATGAAACAAAAATAAATTTATTAAAAAAAAACTATATCATTTTACTTAATCAACCCTTAAAATATAACGTACGTTTACCTTATGTCGTCGTAATAAGGGTGATGGGGGTGAAGTAAAATTTCTTTTTATTTAATAAAGGGTTACGAGTTCAATATGAAATGTGTTTTTAAAAAAAAAAAAAAATTACTTTATTTTCTTATTAAATTCAAGGATTATATTTTCTGTCCTTTTCTTTTTTTCAACCCTTTTAATAATTTAACGAACTTGGTGTACAGACACGAGGTCTCGGTTTCCCATCCGTCTGAACAAAAAAAAAAAAAAGGAAATAATTTCTTTAGGTGGAGAATTATATAAAAATTTTTAAAATATACCTGTCATTAGGGGGTTTGTGTTTGTTTGATTTTTATAACGACTAAACTACGGAAGTACGTGTATTTAAACGTATACGCGAGCATTCGTACGTGTTTACGTGAAGGAAGACAAACGTGGTGGAAAAAGAAGAAGGGAGTGAATTAAAGACAGAGAAAAAAAAAAAAAAAAAAAAAACTTTTTTTGTTTCAAATTAAAGGGTTAAATTTTTTCTTTCCCTCTCTCTCTCTATCTCTCTTTCTTTCTCTCTCTTTTCCGTCTCACACGAATGTTGCGGTCGTGTAGTTTTCGAAAAAAAAAAAATGGCGGATAAAAGTCTTTAGGAAAAAAAATTTATAACAATATCATTTTTTTTTTTTTTTTGAGTCCCAAAGGATTTCTAATCATAGTGACCGGTAAAAATAATTATTTATTGAAAGAAAAATTCCCTCGTGGATAAAGAAAATGAAAGAGTTATTGGAAGAAAAGGGGGAGGGGAGAAGAAGAAGAAGAAAATTGTCATCGGTTGACATAAGTTTCACTCTGCTCCCCGTCCCGCTTCCCGCCTCTCTCCTCCTCATTTTCGTGTTAACTTTTTTCTCTTACGACGACAAAAAAAATTAATCTCGACGGTCGGTCGCTTTTATTACGTAATATATTTTTTTTATTCTTACGTAATAATAATCATTATTATTATTTTTTTATCCCGATTGAAATAATACTAATAATGATAATAATAATGACGATTATTATTTTTTATATAATTAAACAAACGAATTTACGACTTTTTATCGAAAGTTTTTTATTTTTATCATCATCATCATCGTCTCTTTGAAATTAAATGGAAAAAAAATCGGATTAAGTAAAGAAAAAGAACGCGCACACATGCACGTGCACACGCACACGTCCACCCGCACTCACGCACGTTCGAAATCGTATATATATATATATATATATATATATATATGAATATCCATTTAAAGTTTAAAATGCTCGTGCGTTTGTTTTTTTTTTTAAATTGAAAAACGGTCGATAATTATTATCATTATCATTATCATTATTATTATTATTAATAGATAACTAAAAATCTCTTTATTTATTCTTTTTATTTAGTTATCATTATTATTATTATCATTATCATTAATACTTGATACTCTGGAAATTCTTCTTTTTTTTTACTTAATGGAAAGGAAAACAAGACGTTTAATCATTTTTAAAAATGAAAAGGGTCGGGGGGGGGGGGAAACGGGGGGAGGAAAGAGAAGAAGGAGAAGAAAGGAACAGGGAGGAAGGGAGGGAGGTAAAAGGTTTTCTTTTAAAAATTATTCTAGATAAAATTATCCGGCGGAAAAGTAGGCGTTACCTCTTTCTCTCCCTCTCTCTTTCTTTCTTTTTACATTCTAAATTCGATTCTTATTTATTTATTTATTAATTCTTAAAGTTTATTTATTATGCGATAAAAATGATCGATAGCGTTATTATCATTATTATTAAATAAATTTATATTCAATCATTCATTCATTCATTGAATTATTTTCGTAATGAATAAAATCCCTTTTCCTTCTTTCCTTCTTCTTTTTTTTTTGTTTGTAAATTCATTCACCGAACCGGACGAATAATTAATTAATAACGGTAATAATAATAATAATAATAGTATGCGTGGTATAAATAAATCCCTAGCAGACGAAATATATATACATACAAGTTGTAAAAAAATCATTTAAATCGTCGTTAAATAGAAAAAAAGTTTTTTTTTTCTTTTATTACGTAATAAAAACATAAAAAAAATTTTCCCGTTACTTTTCCGAAACGGTATTATTATTATTATTATTATTATTATTATTATTATTATTAAAAAAAATGCAAAAGAGTGTAAAAATTACATAAAAAAAAAGTAATTTTTATTACTCTTGTAAAATTATTATTATTATTATTATCGAAGTTTTTATTTTATGTAGAGTAATATAATTGTAATAATATTTACGGGTTATTAAAAAAAAAAAATTTTTCTGATAATTTTTTTACATCCTGCGATTTTGATTGTTGGTTGTTTGTAGTCGTCGGTGTTGTTTGTTTGTTTGTTTGTTGCGTTGCGTCGTTAATAAACATTTTTTTAGATTTGGATAGATCACAATTCCGACGATTTAAATTTATTTACGTAACGACGAATGAAATGTGTTTTAGTCGTTTACGATTTATTGTGTAACCAAAAAAAAAATGGATAAAAGGAAAAGGAAAGGAAACAAAGGAAACAACATTTTCCTTTTTTTTTAAAGTTTAAATAAATTACCATCTAAACAACCACCAAATAATTATTATTATAATAGTTTTTGTGAGTTATTTTCTAGTACGAACACCCGGAAGGCTAATCATTTTTCAAAAGGGGATTTACTGCCCCCCCCATCACCACCACCACCTTGTTTTCAGGTAGCACCGAGTGGGTTGTTTTTTTTTTAAACGCCTCTACGTAAAATATACTCCTGCCATCATCATTATCATCATTATCATTAATTTAAAAAAACTATAAAAATTGGCATTTTCGATATAATTCTTCACCACAACTCAACCGTTTCTTCTTTCGTTTTGTTGTAAATGGGAGTGGTGGTAAACAATGATAATAATAATAATAATAAATACTCTCTCGGTCGCCATATTTGTTTTAAAATTAATTTTTAAATGCGATCAAACCGTTGGTTTTATTTAAAATGTCAAAATAAAAATTATGTTGACGACATTTGCTTAAGGCACCGGAAAAAAATAAAAAATTTCTTTCTTTCTTTCTTTTATTTATCGTTTTTAATTTATTTACTCCATCTTTTTTTTTTTTTTTTATTTTATCCACCTCGAATTATTTTAAATAAATATTTAAAATCTATTTTATTATTCTATTTTATTTATTATTATTATTATTATTATTATTATTATTATTATTATTATTCGTTTTGTGTTTGTTTCGGATTGTTTTCAACATTTATTTTAGATTTTTAACCGCCGATGCCGAAGAAATATATCAGTTATGCTGTTTTCTCGAGTAGGTTTCGTCTTGTTGTAACCTATGACGTCACATTGCTTCTTGTTCTATTCGATGGGAACGAGTTATTTCCAGAACTGAGCTCCTGGAGTGAATAGAAACAGGAGAAGGAGAGATACACATCGAGCTGACGACTTAGGGTCGACAATATATTTCTTTTGATTCTGTCTTCTTTGTCTTGCTCTCATTTTGTTCCATTACCGATCAGTTATCATTATCATCATCATCATCATCATTAGTATTATTATCATTATTATTATTATTATCAATACATTTCGTCGTATTTTATTAAAGAGAGAAAGCGTTATAAATTTTTTTTTGTTTTTTTTTTTTTTTTTTACGACGATTTTGTTCGAAACTTATATTATTATTATTATTATTATTATTATTATTATTATTATTATTATTATTATTAATTAATTTTTTTATTACCCTATATAAGTTTTTATTACTATTTAAAGTAATCGATAAGTAAGGAGAGAGAGAGAGAGAGAGAAAATGGTAAAGGTAAGAAACGTTTTTTAATTCGTATGTTGTCATTTGAAGAAAAAAAAAAAAAAACAGTGTTAATGAGTTTAAATGATTAATGTTTTCTTTTATTATCGTTATTATTATTATTATTATTCAAAGGTTATTAAAAGGTCTTTGATGTTTTTTCTTTTTTCCGTTAGAATTCTTAATGAGGGTAATAATAATAATAATAATAATAATAGGGGAACAAACACGAAAATTTCAAAAAAAATCACATCGATGGCGATTTGACGACTAAATTTAAAAAATAAAAAATAAAAGAAAAGAAAAATTTATTTAACTTCCGGTTATTTTTTTAAAGAATTAAGAGAGAAAGAGAGAGTGGGGGGGGAAGAGAGAGATGAAAGTTTAATTAAAACAATTTCTATAGCTTCTGGATGTGAATTTTCTAATTGTTGTTTACGACGAGAAGGATGACAACGAGGGTTTTCCGAGTAGTTTTTCACGGTTGACTTAAAATTTAATATTTCCGTTAAAGATGTGTTTAAATAAATCCGTTGTTGGTGTGTCAATCTCATACTTTTGTAAAGTCCGCGCACGAACAAACAAACGCATCACCAACAACGTTTGTTCATTATTACGTAAGTGCATGTGTGCGCGCGCGCGTTCGCATACGAATTCCATTTCGAATTTATATTAAGATCTTAAGCGTGCAATTAGAATTTTCCTATAACCGCTTTAGGGTCGTGTGCCGAAAGATTTTGTTTGTTTGTTTGTTTGTTTGTATGTGTGTACGACGTGGGAAAAAGTCTACATCGACAAACGGATTTATTACTTTAATATATATATATATATATTTTCACCGCGTTGTAAATTAGATTAAATAAAAAAAAACTTTCCTCTCACATTCATTATTTGTCGCCGCATTAATATACTTCGAACGTCGTTCAAAAGGGGGTGTGTCTTTATATTAACCTTCCCCTAAAAAAAAAAATTAATGGTGGCCTTATGGTAACGACAGAAATGACAAAAACCGATCCGGACTAATCTTTTTACACCGCAAACAATGTCCAAATGTTTATTATTATTATTATTATTTCACGGAGGGTTTTTTTTTTTTTTTATTTAATTTGTTAAAAAGTTCCGCCATTTTTTATTTATTTATTTAAACGAAATATTATTTAATAAAATAATTTTATGGTTTTGTAATTTAAATTTTTTTTTAATGACGTCATCAATGAAAAAAAAGAAAAAGAAAAACAATCGTAAAAAAAAAATAATTATAATAATAATGATGGTAAACAAAAGAAGAAGAAAGAAAGAGGGAGAAAGGGAGAGATGAATAATAATAATAAAAAGATGAATGAATGTATTTTTGAATTTGCATGTTGTTGATAAGAGATACATGTAAAATCTTAATCTCATAGGGTATGATGCAATCACTGGGAGAAAGAAAGAGAGAAAGGGGGAGAGAGAGAGAGTGAAAAAATCATCTCAAGAGAGCACTTTAACCAAATTTTCATATACGTTGATGTTGTTGTTGTAGTGTTCACAATGGAAAAATCCCTCCTTATTGCCGTAGTTATATTTTTTTTTATTTTAAGTATGTTATAAATGAAGTGAGAAGTGAAAAATAAAATAAAGGAAAAAAAAGAGAAAAAATCAAATGGATACAATATAAAGAAAAATGAAAAGAGAGAGAGAGAGAGAGAGAGAGAGAGAGAGTGTAAAAAAAAAGAAAAAAGAAAAACTAAGGGGGGATCCCCACGTTTTTTTTTTTTTTTTTAAAAACTATATTTATTATCGCCCTGGGATTCCTCCGACACGATTTTTTTTTTTTTTATTTTCAAATATTTGAATTTGTGTGTCTCCCCCCCGCCGATTTTCACTTTTTCCCCCTCTTCCCTTCTCACTTTTTTTTTCTTCCCTTTTATTTAATTCTCATCACTTCCCGATTTGTTTTTTTTCATAAATATTTTTGTTTGTGACGACGTTTTACGTCATAATTAAATAATATTATCATTATTATTATCATCATCATCATCATCATCGTAATCATCACCATCGTCATCATCATTATTATTATTATTAAAAAATAATTTATTAATGAGTTTATTTAAATAAATAAAAATGTGGTAAAGAAAAAATAAAGAAAATTTTTGTTGTTCTTTTTCTTATTATTATTATTATTATTTTGTTTTTTTGTTTCAACGTCAGCTGGAATCGGTAAAAAAAAACTTTCTCCAGGGTTTTCTTTCTTTTTTTTTTCTTGTTACACTTCTTTTGAAAATTTGGATTTATCGAAGTTGAAAAAAAAAAATAATAAAAAGTTCAACGAGAAAGGGTGGCTGGAACGAAGGAATACAACGATCGTCCAGGGGATTCGATCGACATCATGCCTAATATAGCTATTTCAATTTTTTTTCTCTCTCTCCCTTCCCCCTACTCCTCTTCCTCCTCCTCCCCAATTTATTTCGCATTCCCCCCTTTTCTGTCATTTTTTAAACCAACCCTTTTTCGCAGGGTAGTGCACGCACGCGGACACGCACGCACGCGGACACGCACGCACGCGGTCACATTTTAATTCGATTCGAAAAATTTTCAAACGTTCAGACTTTGTTACAAGAGTTTAAATAATAATAATAATGGTAATAATAATGATAATAGCGATAATAATAATAATAACAAAAGATTATGAAAAATTGCCTTTCGTTAAGTTCATTGATAAAAACGTTTTTGTTATCACTTTTCTTCCCATCGTGCTTTAAAACGGGATCGTTTTAATCATCGATAAAGGGGGTGAGACGAAGGAGGGGTTGAAATTGGGAGGAGGGAGGAAACGGATAAAGAACTTTTTTAGTTTTTTTTTTTTTTCTGAAATTTTAAGGGGTTGATTGTTAATCGTATTTAATAATTTT
Organism: Pediculus humanus corporis; assembly: GCF_000006295.1. Taxonomy (NCBI): domain Eukaryota; kingdom Metazoa; phylum Arthropoda; class Insecta; order Psocodea; family Pediculidae; genus Pediculus; species Pediculus humanus. The sequence continues at coordinate 598,577 of NW_002986996.1, forward strand.
TTCCATATATATATATATATATATCGAATCGTAAAAGCTTTACTGGAGAATAAAAAAAAAAAAATTTTTGTGAAAACGCGAAATATTAAAATCCAAAAATCAACAAACAAACAAACGAACACTTTTTAGTTGTCCCATATATCAAAAAGATTAGTCGATTAGTCGTCGTTTTTGTTGTTTTTTTAATCTCTTGGGGAAAAACTTGAACCTCTTACTGGAAAAGTTGGTTTCCTATCACGTAACAAAACTACATTGTCTGTGTGTGTGTGTCACTGGAAAAAATGATTTTTCTCCATGATAACCTGGGGGAATATGACGTGTTGTTCGTTTTCTTAAATTATCTTCTAAAAAAAAAAAAGAAAAAAATTTTTTTCGTTTAATAATCTCAAATTATTATTATTATTATTATTATTTTTAAAAACGCGATAATAAAAATTCGATATCGATCGATAAATCGATTATTACTTATTATATTTAAGTTAAAACCTTGAATTTTTCTGCGGAGAAATTATGTGCATGCAAATAAAAAAAAAAAAGGATAATTTCAAATCTTCTGCCACGACGACGACGACGACGAAAAAATAACGTGGAAATAAATTTTTTTTTTAAATGAGAAAAGTTTTTTTTTTCTCCAAAAAAAAAAAATTTTTTTTTGGAAAACATAAATCACACACACATAGTAAAAAAAAAAAAAAAACTTTTTGTTCATGCTAAGTGAATTTTCAAAAAAATTCCTTCATGATTCGTCAAGCAGGTAACCCGTAAAAAAAAACCCCCCCACCCTGCCCCGCCTCGCCCCCCACCAAATTCTGATGCATAACAAATTTATGTCCTGGATTTTTCTTTCTTTTTTTCTCCAGGAAGGATTTCGTTTGTTTTTTTAAATCGAAATTTTTTTCTTTTCATCCCTTCCTTTCCACCCTCTTACTCCCTCCTCTTCCCTTCACTTCCTCCCCCCGTATCAAACTCACGAAAAATAATAATAATGATAATAATGGTTTTTTTTTACGCACTCTCTTATCAAATGATTTATTATCACTTTATAAGGATAATTTTCACATGGTTTTTTTTTCTTCCCCCCTCTCCCTCCCTCACTTCCTCCCTTCTGAATTTATTATCATTATTTTTAAACCGGTTCCTCTTTTTTTTTTGAACGATTTAAATCCTCTCGACTAAACTGGTTTTCTCCAGTGAGTGAAACGATTGTCACGGTAAAGATTTATTAAAGGTGCAAAAAAAAAAAAAAACAAATTATTATCGTTTAGGGGTGAGGGTCAAAACTAGTTTTTAAAAAGTTCATCGTTTGTTTGTCGTTTGTTACACACCGTGTGTGATTGTTTTCGAAAAAGGTAACAAACAAAATTTAAAAAAAAATTCCCTCCCCCCGGTTGAATTTCTTTTTTTTTTCTTTTTTTTTTTGAAAAACTGGAAATTTTGGTTGAATTAAAATATATTAAAATATTTTCCAGGTTTAAATAAATATTAATAATAATGATAATAATAAATGATGACGGAGTCATTAACACAATAATGGAAAGGAAAAAAAAATTATTTACGATGCCGATAATAAATCAAAAATTCTAATAATAATAATATTAAAAAAAAATTCTGGAGAACTGGAACGTTTTTTTTTTCTTTCTTATTTTAATTGTGACGTAATCATGCATACTACGTCATTTTTCTTTTTTTTTTTTTGTTTGCTTGTTTGTTTACAACAGAAAAGAAAAATTAATTAATTATTATTATTATTTATTTATTTTGGTTATTTTTTTATACTTTCGTTTCCAGATTTTTCTTCCCCATACCCCCTCCCCAATTTTCTTTTTCTTACAAAAATCGATTTATCAATTTCCTCTCTCACTCTCTCTCACACACTCATACATAAAAAGAAAAATTTATATGCGAGACGAGATGACACGTGTAAAAGAAGTAGTAATAACACGTGTCATACAGAACTTCATTAATTAATAATAATAATAATAATACGTGTGTATTTTAGAGAGGGGAGAAAAGGGTAGGGGAAGGAAGTGCGCGGGAGAAAAAATGTATTAAAAAAAAGAAAAAACACGGCTGCTTATTTTATTATTATTATTATTATTGTTGAATAGAATTAAATTGGTTTTATTATTATTATTTTTTTCTTTTTTTCACTTTGGGGGTAGGGAGATGGTGGGGAGAGGGTTAATCACAATTCTGAACAACGTCACGTCTTAGATAAATGTGTTCAGATGTAAGTAAATGGATAGAAATTCAGCACCTGATCCGAATGAATCAGCATCGGTAAGAAGAAGAAAAAAAAAAAAATCTCGAAAGAAAGAATTCGATTGGAGCGGTGAGGGGGTACGGGGAGCGGGAGAAAAGGAGTGGGAGTGGAAAATTGGGAGGAGGAAATTTTTTCGGTGACACAAACGATTGTATAAAGAAAGGTTAAATCCGTACGCGTAAGGTTTCTTTTTTCTCAGCGAGAGTTTTAAAAAGGTGAATGATGAAAAAGATTTTCCCGTTGGAAAGATGTGATGATGATGATGATGATGATGATGATGACGATGATAATAATGATGGTGATCATGATGATGATTAAAAGAAATTTTTTTTTTAATTTCTTAAAAACGTTCAAGGGTTAAAGTTTTTATGAAAAAGTTTAAGATTAATGTTTTTAACGGGTTAATTTTTAAGGATTAGAAAAAGGAAAAGTTTTTTCTATTTTTGGAAGAGGGGGGCGAGGGGGGGGACATAAAATGTTAATCCATCCAAAAAATAAAAAAAAATAGACGTGGTTTTAGTTTTTTTCTAAAAAAATTGTTGAAAATATCACACGTACTTAATTTTTCTTTTTTTGTATTTCACACGTCGGGTTTTTTCAAAATCGTAAGATGATCTTCTTTCCCGTATCTGTAAACATCGTCAAACATATTTTTTTAATAAAAAAAATTGTCAAAAAATTTTTTTTCAGAAGTCAAACCATCACACGTTTTTTACAAAATTAAGCTTTTGATTTTGGATTTTTCTCGAAATTTCAAACGTTACCATTTTCTTTCACTTTTGCCCCACCCCTCCCTTATTTTTCCCTTCCCTTCCCCCCTTTCCCACCAAAAAAAAAAATTTTTTTAAATTAATAATTAAAAATAAAAAAAAAATTTCTACTCGTTTTTGTTGTGAAAATTTTCATTTTCCCCCCTCCCCCATTAATTTTATTATTATTATTATTAATTAATTAATTAGTAATTTTTTCATAACTTTATCAATTATTTATTTCCGCGATATTATAATAATACATAAATAAATAAATTGATTTATCGATTCAATAATTAATTAATAATTTTTTTTGTTTACTTATTGTTTACTATTATTGTTATTATTCATAATTTTTTTTAACGTTTTTCATTTTAATCGTGTCACGAGAAAAATGATGTGAAGAAAAACAACTAATAATGATAATAATAATTAAAAATCGTTCGGAAATTTTTTTTTTTTGTTATTTTTTCCATCATCCTGTCCTCCTCATTTTCTCATCTTCTTTCAAATTCTCTCCCCTTTCCTTCCCCTCTCGTTTCCTCCCTCCCCCGGCTCGTATCCTTATTTTCCCTTTCCTCATTTTCTTTTCATTATATTTTGGGTTTCTATTATTATTATTATGAATTTGTGTTATTAATGATGAAATCGAGCGTAATTAATAACTCTAAACTCTTATAGAAATCCTCGAGTTTCTTCGTTATCTAACCGCAAAACCTCCGTAGGATATATATCTCTATATATATATATATATATATGTATAAAAAGGAAGTTTGAGTTTTCGATTCGAAAATTATTATTATCATTAATATCATTATCATTATTATTATTTCATAGAAATATAAAATTCCCGCAATAAAAAAAACATTGAATTATTAATAATGATAACGCAACGGTTTTCTTTTCTCCTCTTTTTTTTTTTTAAAAGTATTTTATTTTATTTAATTAAAATCGTTTAACGTAAAAAAAAATATTAAAAAAATGTTAAACCGGAAACGGAAATAACTATTTTTTTTTAAACGACGAATTAAAAAAATATTGTTATTATTATTTCCGGAAAAACAAAATTAATCGAAACGGAATATTTTCGACGGTTACGTTTGTTTTGTTTCCTACTCGTCATTGATTATATTGATAAATATTTATTTATTATTATTATTATTATCATTATCATTATTATCATTATCATCATCATCGTCACGTATTCGACAAATGAATGAATTTTTATTCTCTCACGCTAAAATTTAATTTAATTACGAAAAAATTGGTCGTCGTAAATTTTATTTTATTAATGCGTTAATTCCGTTCGTTTGTCTGAACAACTATTTGTTCTGGAAATAAAACAATAATAATAATGATATAAAGAATGAGAGTGAGAGAGAGAGAGAAAAAAGATAAATAAATAAAAATTATAACAAATTATAATAATTAAGTTGTTTAGGGAAAAAAAAAAACATGAAAATGCATTGCTAAAACAATTAATGTTTTTTTAAATAAAAAGAAAAAAGAAATAAAAGGAAAAAAAGGAAGAAAAAAAAAGGAAACGGTTATTAAATTATTTATGCAGTTATAATTAGTTTTTAACCAAAAGAACAATTCGTTTCAATAAAAAATAATAATAATAATAATAATAATAATAATAATTAACGTTGTTTTAACAAGTTTTAACAAAAAAAAGAAAAGAAAAGAAACTTGGTAAAAAGTTTGTTTAATTTTTAATAACCGAAAATAAAATAGAAAAAAGAAAAAATCTTAAATTTTATTATTTTATTAATCCGACAAAAAAAAATTATTTAAATTAATAATAATGATAATGATAATAATAATGATGATGATGATAATAATGACGAGAATTTTTTATTAAAAAAAATGGCGGAAACGAAATTATTTTTTCCATTCGAAAAAACAATTTTTTTTAAAAAATTAAATCACTTTTAATAAATTAAAAAACGAAAAGGACAACGACAAAGGAACAAAGGTAAAGTTTAAGAAATAATAATAATAATAATAATAATAATAATATTTTTAAAATAATAAATCAATATGTACCGTTGACCTTCCGACCCCGGTTTACGTTAACGCACGAGAATATTTTACCAGATTATGACACCGTTAAAAAAAAAAAAAAAAAAAAATTCCTGAGAATTTTTAATCTCTTAGCCATAAGCGAACAAAAACTATAGAAAAAAAAAAATTCTGGAATGAAAAAATTCCAGTGAATTTTTTTACAGTTAAACAAAAACTCTTGGAGTTTATTACGTCCGATCGACCGGACTTAAAAAAAAAAAAACGTTACACGCACGCAAACGCATTTAAATTATTTTTTTTATATATAATTATTATTATTATTATTAACATAACCGCGAGATGATGTTTTTTATGTTTAACTTATATGACTTTGAAAAGAGATGTATGAGTAGCAGTCGAAAATTCGGTTTGATTGTATCCGCATAAGAAAAGTTTAAGTTGTCGTGGTTGTAGTAAGAGTTTCTGTTGTTGTTGTTGCTGATGTTGGTGTCTTGGTTGTTGTTGTTGTTGTTGTTGCTGTTGTTGTTGTCGTTATTGTTGTTGTTGTTGTTGTTGTTGTTACTGGTGCTGGTTTTGTTGTTGTTGTTTTTCTATTTGAATTTAAACAAATAATTTTATTTCTCTCCAATTTTTATTTCTCCAGCCTCCTCCCTTCTCTCCTTTCTTCCCTCCTTCTTCCCCGAGCCTCTACACCTTCCCTCTACACCTCCCCGCCGCCAATTTTTCTTTTTTTTTTTTTTTAATTTTTTTCGTCTTCTCATAAATAAATATTTCGTTTCGTTATTTAATTTAATTTAAATTTTTTTCTAAACTAAATAACTTATATCGCGAAACCGCAACACCGCGGCGTAAAACCCTTAAATCTTTATTTCCTGTCGTTAAAATTTGGTCATTTTTTATTATTAATCATAACACTTTATTTAATAACGACGTTTTTCCAAAAAAAAAAAAAATTTTATTAATTTAATTTAATTTTTTTTTTCCCACGAAAAGTGAAATATCTCGTTCTTCGTTTTTATTTATATATTTTTATAGTTATAAATAATAATAATAATAATGATGATGATGATAATAATAACAACGAAACGAACCACGCGATGTTTCTCAGCGGGTTTTTTTTTTTATTTTTATTTTTTATTTTAATTCGAAACAAATTTTTAATATATAATTTTAAATTTTTTTTAAATAAACAATGAAAAAAAAATCTTCTGCTTTAACGACGTTGCTCTTGCTGTTGCTGCTGTTGGGTTTTGCAGCGTAAAAAAAAAAAAAACCAAAAGAAAAAAAAAATTTTTTTTTTTTTTAAATCCGACGTCAAATAATAACATCAACTTTATCGAATCCACACGCACGAAACGAATTTTTCGTTTTGTCTTCTGCTGGGGGGCAACAAATAAGTGTTTGCCACATGCTATCAATTATATTTTCATTTCTTTTCAAAAAAAATATAAGAAAAAATGGAGAAAAAAAGTTACGGACGTTTTGTTTTAGGGCGATAAACACGAAAAAAATTACGAAAAATTATTAAATTAATCGAAAAATAATAGTGACGATAATAATGATGATAATGATAATAATAATAATTGTTTAATTGTTCATTTAACTTTTAATTCTTCCACTTACACGTTCGTTATTACGTTAAATTACATATATATATATATATATAAATTTTAATTTAATTAAATTAAAAACGAAAAAAAAAAAAATTTTTTTTTATTAAACTTAATGAAATTATTATTATTATTATTAGAAATCGCGCCATTTTTTTATTATTATTTGTCCTTTCTTTTAATTGAGTTAAAAACGATAAATTGTAATTAATAAATATAAGAGTAAATGAACAAATGAACCGAATCAAATTTTCTAAAAAATTTCTTTTCTAAAAAAAATTTCACACGTATTCTATATCATTATCATCATCATCATTGTCATCATCATCATCATCATTATTATTTGTTATCATCGTGCTGCTCCGGTTGGAGGAAGTAAGTTTACGGTTGATTGCTTATTAAGAGAGAGAGAGAGAGAAAGCTTCCTCGTAAAAAAAAAAAAAAATTTTTTTATTGCGTCGAAAAATAATAATAATAATAATAATAATAATAATAATATTAAAAGGTCTTCCGTGATCATTTGTCTTTTTATTTTTTTTAATAATAATACGTTCGTTAATAAAACCGTACGAAAATAATATTAAATAAAACAATCGAACGTATTATTCGGTGGCCAAAAAAAAAAAAAAACAAGAACAAAAATGGCCGAACGCGATGCCAAAATGTTGATTTTCGGGTGAAAAAGAACAAAAAAAATGATTTGCCATTTAAATCATTAACGATCACTCTCTTTCTCGCTCTCTCTCTCTCTCTCACACACACGCATCGGCTCTCATTGCGTCTCTCTTTTTATTTTATCAATCTAAAAAAATAAATAATGATAATGATAAGTGCCAAAAAAATGTCGAAACAAAATGGAGGGGGAAAACGTTCGTTTGTCTCTTTTGATATGCGTTTATATTAATAATAATAATAAAATTTTTTTGGCAAAAGGTGTTTTCTCTCTCTTTCTCTCTCTCTCGCTCTCTTTCATTACGTTAATAATAAATTATTTATTAATAAAATAAAATCACACGACGTTTCGATATCGATTATTGATAAATAATAATAATATTAATATTATTTTATTAAAATAAAAATAAAAAATGTTTCCCTTTTAAATTCACGTGATTGTAAAAAACGATTCCGGGCATTATTTAATAGTATTATTATTATTATTAGGTATAATTATACACGCACACGCACACGCACTTGTTTAAATTTTTAAAAAAATTCCCGAATAATAATAATAATAATAATTAAACGAATAATTTTTTTTTTTTTTGACGTGACGTCAGAATTTCTTTTTATTATTAAAATTTTATACCTCCCGGGTTTACGTTCTTATCCCGTCTAATTTTATCTAAAACTAATTATTATTATTATTATTATTATTATTATTATTATTATTATTATTATTATTGTTATCATTATTCTTTTTTTCGATTACTATTCGACAAAAGAAATTTGTATTTATTACGTAATAATTATTATTATTATAAATGTTTAAAATATTGTCGAGAGAAAAGGACGGTTTATTACGTCATCAAACGAAGATGGCCGTTAAAAATTTTTTTTTTGGTAAAAATGTCTTCTGCTTTGTTTTTTGTCACATGGAAAGTGTTTTAAACGTGGTTGTTCACCTGTTGTGAATTTAACAACAACAAAAAATAACCGGAAAAATTTTTTAAGTTTGTTTATAACACGTGACACAACAAACGCGAAGTTTGATGATGACGTCGTTGATAGGTAATAACAAATCAATGAATCGATCGTATCATTACCTTTTAAAACAAAATTTTACAATGATAATGATAATAATAATAATAATAATAATAATAATAATAATAATAATAATAATAATAATAATAATTACTTGAGTTCGTAAAACACACACAATGAAATATTTTTATGCATGTATAAAATGTGGAAACCTCATATATATATATATATATATTTCGTTCGTTAAAAAGGTTTAAAATAAAATTTTTAAATGGGAAAATATATTTATATAAATATATAAACATAGACGTAAGCGAGGGGGGACGGGGAGACGGGGTGGGGATGGAGGAAAGAGAAACGGGAGCGGTAACAAGAGAGAAAATGAAAATTTCAAGTGGTATCCAAAGAAACTTTACATGAATTTAAGGCTTTCTCTCTCTATCTCTCCCTCTCTCTCTCTCTCTCTTTCTCTTTCTCTTTCTCTCTCTCTTTGTTTTTATTAAGTTTAGCTTAATTGAATTTTCAAGTGAATACAGTTTAAGGCAACTTATCATTTTTATTCCTTTAATTATTATACGCTCGTACATACGTACATGTATATATACGTGCGTGTATATAATAAATTTTATAGCTTAATTTGAAGTATTTAAATTTGCTATAATAACTATTGTAATAATAACAAGGATCGAGGATTTACTGTTAATAATAATAATAATAATAATAATAATAATAATAATAATAATAATAATAATAATGAGAAAAAGAGAATTATGAATGCTTCGGTTAAAAAAAACGAATGAAAATTTATTTAAAAAAAAAAAAGTAAATTTTTTATACGAAGAAAGATGATGTTGATGAGAGAGAGAAGATGTCGTCGAATAACAGAAGAGGAGAAAGATAGGGGGAAAGAGGGGGAGGGGGAAGGAAAAGGAGAGTTAAAAAAAAAAAGAAAAAGTTTTTCAAAACTTTTATGGATGAAAAAAAAAAAAAAGAACAAAAATAAAAAATAAAAACATGTGTCGAAGTCATTAAATTTAACTTCTTATCTTTTATGTGTTTAAATAAAAAAGTTTTTTTTTTTTTTTTTTTTAAAAAAATTTTTACTCAGTCAAATGTGTGTGCGTGTGCGTGTGCGTGAACGTGGTACTATATCATTATCATTATCATTCGTTACTGAGAGAGAGAGAGAGAGTGTATGTGTGTGTGTTTTATAAATAAATAAATAATTAGTTTAATGGCGGTACGTAAGTAAGATCGAGAGAAATTTTATAATATTTGCTTTTGTGTGTCCGCCTCGGGGGGCGGTAGTGATAATTTTTAACTGATAATTTCATCTATTTTCGTGCGTGTGCGAAACCTTCCGTCTTCTCCATCGACAAATATTTTCGTATAATTATTTATATTTACTTATTTATCGAGAAATTTTCATTTTCCTTCATCCATTTTAAAATTACACACACACACACACACACATACACATCCGACTAAATAATTTAAATTTTAGTTAAAATAATAATAATAATAATAATAATAATATTAATAATATAATAATAATAATAATATTACGTAGTCGACGACGACGATGCTGATGCTGCTGCTCCCGTCGTAGTTAATTTTTATTAATAATAAATAATTAAAATTTAACAAGTGAGTTATTATTAGATTTGAACGGGTGCGGATTTAAAGAAAATTCTTTCTCATCTTAATAATGATAATAATAATAATAATAATGAGATTTTTATAAAAGGTTAAAAAAAAAAAAAATTACCCGATTATAATTAATTAATTAATTTTTTTTTTCGTAATGAATGATGACGTAATCGCGTAATATTTTTTTCGATAAAAACGGGAGGAGAACTGGGGGGGGGGGAGGTGGTGGGAAAGGAGGCAAGAAGGGGGAGGTAGGGTAAACTGTAAGGAAAACAAAAAAGAAAAACTTTTTTTTTTCTTGTTTGTTTGTTTGTTGTTGTTGTTGTTTTTTAAAAGTAAATATGTAATTTCGCCAAGAAAAACAAAGTTAGCTTATCTAAAAAAACTTTTCTTTTTTTTTTTTTATTCAAACTAGATTTAATTTTAGAATTTTGATAATTTTCTTTTTTTTTCTTCTTCTTTTTCTTCTTTCTTTTTTTCCACTTAAAAAAAAATATGAAAGAGAAAGGAAGAGAGAGAAAGAGGAGAGAGAAAGAGAAAAATAAATATGTATGCGTATGTATAGGGAGTTGAAAAACTTTTTTTTTTTATAAATAAATGAATAATGTCGAGATAAAGTTTATAAAAAATAAATAAATAAAAGACAAATTAGGAAAATAAAAACGACAGCAGTAGTATCGGCGTCGGCAGTGTCGGCGTCGGCTGTTGTTATTTCCGCCGCTGTTGATTCTCCTGCCACGATTTTTTTTCAAATTTAAAAAAAAAATTTTGTGTATCGAATACAAAAAAAATGATTTTTTAATTTTATTATTATTATTATTTTTCTTCTTAAAATTTTTGTCGTCTGTCTTAAAACGGCGACAAAAACAAAAAAAAATCGATACAAACACGTGACGTATATAAAATGGCGGCTTTAAAAAAAAAAAAAATTATTTATTTATTATTTAAACAAAATTTTATCTCGCTATAAAATTCTTTTTAAAAAATATATATATAATTTACCCTTTCGTTCGTAGCTATAAATTTACAGAAAATGATAATAATAATAATAATAATAATAATAATAATAATAATAATAATAATAATAATAATTTTTTGTCTTAAAACAAAAAAAAAGTTTCAAAACGTTTTTGTTATACGTGTGTGTGTTTGTGTGTGTGTGATAAAAAGTTTTTTTTTTTTTTTTGATTTGTTTTCCAAAAGGTTTTTGTTTAAAAACAAAAAAAAATGAACCCGCATCGTTGTTTATTATTACTCTAAATATAATAATAATAATAATAATTTGATATTGTCATATTTTTTTATTTCCGTTTCCGCCATTTTAAAAAAAATTTTACGCGACGAATACGCACACAACGACGACGACAACTAAAAAAAGTTTAATCAAAGATTTTATTTTTATTTTACGTAAGTTAGAAAAAGGGAAGAGAAATTAACAAAGACTATCGAAAGATATGATTTTGTAATGTTGATTTTTGTCATCTAAAAAAAAACCTCTCTCTATACTTTCGTTTTTTTTCCTTCCATGCTGGATTTTTTTTACTTTTTTTTTTTTTTTTTTTTCTTTTATTACTGGAAATTTTTTGTGTAAACCTTTTTTCCAAAGTACGACTTTCAATTTTTATAAATTTTTATGTCAATAATATCAAAAAAAAAAAAAAAATGGGGGAAGGGAGAAGGAAAGAACAAAAAAAAAAAGAGAAAGAAAGAGAGGGGTGGTATATAATTTTTGCTGGGGATGAAACAAAAAAAAAAAAAAAAGGAAAAAAAATTTTATATCGAACGAGCATCGACAATTTTATTTATTTATTTATTTTTATTTGTTTATATATTTTTTTTTTTGTTTATTTGTGAGGGTTTTAAAATTATTACAAAAAGTTTCTTATCAATTATCATTCAAAGGAAAAAAAAACAAAAAAAACAAATTACGCGCGCGTTTTAAAAAAATTTTCTTTGAGCCGTTTCCTTTGAGCCTTAAAAAAAAAACATGGCGGTGTAAAGGAAAGAAAAGGAAAGGAAAAATCTAAGGTTGAATAATTGATATTCTGAAGGCGGCAATTTTCACTTCCGTGGTTCCTCCTTAATAAAAATGAGATGAAACAAAAAAAAAAAAAAGGAAACTAACGGTTGAAAAGGAAATAAAAAAAGGAAAAATGGTGGGAAGGAGGAAGAGAAAAGGAAAAAAAAAGACAAAAAGAAATAATAAATAAATGTATAAAGAGAGATGATGAATGTTTATAATAATACACGTAGAAAATTTTTTTTTGTTTTGTTTTTCTCCTCCGCCTCCTTCTTCTCCTTCTTCTCCTCCTCCTCCTTCACCTTCTCCTCCTCTTCATCCTACAGTTAATGATAACGCGAGTTCGCGTAGTATTTGTGATGATAACACATCACGTGATTAAAATAACTTAATTCGCGTAATTCAAAACAAAAAAAAGTAAAATTTTTTAAAAATTTAATGACGTCATAATAATTTTTTTAAATACTCGTGTCGTTGTGACGTCACTTAGAAAAATGACGTCACGATCAAAAAAAATTTTAGCTTTTTTCTTTTTTACGATTCTTTCGACAATTCGTACGACAAATAAATTAGAAAATTCATTGTTTGTACGAATGTAATTTTTTTTTCTTATTATTATTATTATTATTGAGTTTTCCATTTTCCTTTTTTCATTCCATTTTTTCCTTTTTTTTCTGTATGAAATTTTGTAAAAAAAATCATGCAACAATATAAAATATACATTTAATTTAACTGCAACGTGGTGCAGCGACTATGTGGCGACTTTTTTTTTTTCGTTCGCATTTTTCTTCTCTCGTTCGACTCCGCCCCCTCCTCCACTCTCCCTCTTCCCGTCAGGAAAAGGAAAGCAATCACGTACCTAGATTTAAACGATGTCTTTTTATTTTCAATCCCTTATCAAAAAAAATTCTTTTTTATAATAATAATAATAATAAAAGTAAGATTCTTATCGGGGAAATTCACATCGATTTTTTTTTTTTTTTTTTTTGTTATACACCGGGATTATTATTATTATTTTCTACGATTATAATAAATCGATTTTAAATTGTCAAAAAATTAAATTAAATTAAAAAAAAAAAATGAATGTATGAATGAATAGATGGATGGATGGATGGATGAAAAAAGAAGAAAAGAAATAAAAATAAATAAATAAATAAAGAAGAAAACTTAATTTTATTTTGAATTTTCTGTTGTGGAAAATAATGAAAGGGAAAAACTTAAGTTGGATTAATTTCATTTTCCTTTCAAAATTTGATGGTTTCCACCCTTTGATGGCAGACGTTTGTGTGTTACAAAAAAATAAAATTAATTTAATATGTGAAACGTTATGGAAAATCCTATTTTAAATATCGAATCGATCGATCCATCGATCCATCAATCGATAAAAAAAAAAAAATTCGATAAATTTTGTGGGTTAAAATTTTACGTTACGTTTATATAACCGTTATAACACTCAATTTTTTTTTTGCTTTGTTTGTTTATTCTATGTTTTATTATATTCCATTGACAAAGGAACGAATCATTTCCTTTGTTCTTATGAAAATTCGTTTATATATTCTATGATTAATATCATTTCACTCGGGACGTTTTTTTTTTTCGAATGGGGAAAAAAAAAAAAAAAATTTCTGAGATTTTTTTTTTCCTTTGACTTTTTAAATTGATTGCCTCCTTTGAATTCGATCATTAAAGAAAAAAAAAATTTTTTTTCTTCCTTCCTTTTTTCCTTTTTCTTTTTTTTTTTTTAAATGGAAGACATTTTTTCGTGGAAAGACGGAAATTAATTGATGACGTATTAAAAAAAAAAAATTTTTTTTTTTTATTATTATTAATTCGATTAAATTTAAAATTTAATTTATCGTGACGTCATAAATATGACGTATATTTAAATTTACGGAATGATGTTAGTTGTACTTATTATCATCATCATCATTATTATTATTATTACTCGATAAAAAAATAAAAAGTTTTAATTTTTTTTTTTTAAATTATTTTATTTCGGGTTTTAAATTTTCTTTTAAATCGGGAATATTTGCCCTTCCCCTCTCCGTCCCTCACCCCTCCCGTATTCCTCCGGAACAATCCTTCCTTTTTTTCCTTTCCTTTGTCTTTTTTAAAAAATTTATCGCGTAAAAACGTATAAGAAATAATTAAAGGAAAAAAAAAATGTCGGCGGTAAAAAAGGAGAAAAAAAAAAAGAAAGGGGAAAAAAAAAATTTGTTTGTTGTTTGTTTGTTGTTGTTTTGTCGGTTGTACACGTCACACGTACGTCTCTTTCATTTATTGAACTTTAAATAATCAATTAATACGATAAAAAGCTCGATTGTAGTAATTTGTAGTCTGATTATAGACTTTCTCACCTGTCATTAAATTAACATTTCACACCTTGTAATCTGTTTTAACGACTAACGTTCGTTCGCTCATTTTTTTTTTTTTTTTTTTTACGTTCGACGAAAATGAACGTTTTGTGTACTTTTTTTTTTTATCGATGAACGGATAAAAAAAATTGACGTCGTCTCTTCCTAACGTGACAAAGGTAAAATAGTAGAGAGAGAGAGAGAGAGACAGAGGGGAGGAGGGAGAAAAATGAATGCTTATGACTCGGTTGATGAATTACACAAATCAACCCCCTTTTTTTTTATACGTTCTTTACCCCTTTCTCCCCTTTCCTCTTCCTTCCCCCCCGTTTAATTCATTATTTAACCGAGTATCTCAACCACCCGACCGTAGCAATTCATTCTTTTTTTTTTTTTTTTTTTTTTTTAACCCTTTAGAAAAATAAAATTTAATTGCTTTACAACCGTTTTTCCTAAATTTTTTTTTTCTATATAAAATGCGGCAGATTCTTTTGCCCGATTCGGTTGCTCATCCATGTCATGTTTAACTACTTCCGTTGTCGAGCCAAAGGAATATGCCAATAAATTTAAAGACAGTTTTTTATCTCTCTCTCTCTCTCTCACACACACGCACGCACACGCACAACCTCTCATTTCCTTTTTGTATTTATTTATTTATTATTATTATTGTTAAAAGATGGGATAATTTTTTTTTTTTTTTTTCAAATTGCCAAAATTTTCTTTTTTTTTTGGCAAAATGCATTTTTGGCTGCATTTAAATAAAAAAAAAAATTTCATTTCCGGTTATTTATTGTGAACGGTTTAAAAATAAAATAAAACCGAACGCGTCGTTTAAAAAAAAATTATTATTATTATTATTTTATTTCGAAACGTTCGGCTAAAAACGGATGTGAACGATGCGTGACGTATCGTTTTCGTAACGTTACAAAAGTAATAATAATGATGATGGTTGTTTACGTATTAATGAAAATTCAAAAACGGAAAATTATTTAAGAGCGAACTCGTACCTGAACCGTTTTTAGGTTTCATTCATCATCGGATGGAAAAACGTTGAGAGGAAAAAAAAAAATGTTTAAATTACGAAGCTACAAAATCGGGATTTTTTTTTTTAAATGGAAGGAAGAGGGAGGGTAAGAGGGGTAGGGGTATGGAAAAAATACGAAAGGAGGGGAGGGGAAAGGGCGGAAAAAGAAGAAAAAACAAAAAGTAACGAAAATAAATTCGGGGAAAATTTTAAAAACCAAACTGCGTAAATTAAAATAAATTCTGTTTAGTTTTGTGGGTTTCGTAAAGCTTTTTAGGAAGCTCGGCGTTCCCCCAGGCACAGCTTTTACAACGTATTGATCTTCCAAAGGGCTTTTATTCCGACTTATTTCGGCAATCTTCGGACGTTTTCGCCTACTACTACTTTTTTTTTCTTTCTTTTCTTTCTTAAACGTTAAAAGACTGATTCTTTTGAAAATATCTGACAAAAATCTTTTTTTTTTTTTTAACTTATCCCGTTCGAAAAAATATCTGAACGCGCATTTCTACTATACCACCATAATTAATTTTTTTTTTCGCGATAAATTGCCTCTCGTCTCGTTGTTTTTGTAGCGTAGTGTTTCATTTATTTATTTATGTTTAAAATTTTTTTTTTTTGTGTGTGTGTGTGTGAATCGATTACACCGTAAAATGAACGCCACGCTCGAATGCTTCTCTTATTCTTTAACCAATTAAATGGGTGGATAGCCTCGTGAACCCAACTGTCAGATTGGGGGGGGACGTGGGGGGAAACCTTTTAAATCCTTTTGATTCCTTAAATTTTTTTTTTTTTTTTGCTTTTGTTTTTCTTTTCATTTAACCTTTTTTTTTTTTGATAAAAGGTTTAAATAGTTGCCTTTGTCACTTTACGTTATTGTTTTCGAACGTTTTTTTTCCTTTTTTTCCCCGTTCATTTGTTCCTTTTTTTTATATAAAATGATTTTCAATTATTGATTTTTTTGTTTGTTGTTGTTGTTGTCGTCGTTTTTTTTAACGTTTGTGTCGTGACCAGGTTGTTGGTGAATCTTTTTTGAAATTTAAAAAAAAAATAAAGAAAATCACGTCGTCCTCGTTTTTTTTTTTTTTTTTTTTTCAATCAACTTTTCTTAAATACTTTTTTGTTTCATCATCATTTTTATCCCCTGTCGTTTTTTCTCCTTCTTTCCTTTCCTCCTCCTTCTCCTCCCCTTACTCCCCAGAAAAAAAAGTAGTTTAATGGCTTCTTTTATTTTAAGTCATTTTTAATTTTCTAAAACTTGCTGAAAGTTTTCTTTTTTTTATATTTTCATCTTCTTATATTTCATTCATTGAAAATCAATCAATCATTTTCTTTTTTTTTTTTTTTTAAATTGACAGCTATTTGTTGGAATAATTTTCTTTTGCCCTTTAACCGGTCTCCCCTTTCCGCCCCCCATTTTTTTCCTATCTTTTTAAAAGAATTTTTTAATTAAAAAAAAAAAAAAAATTTTCTTTTTATTCTTCTTCTTCTTTCTCCTTGTCCTTAATAAAACGTATACGCGTATAATATATTCAGATTTTTTTTAAATTCCCTCCCTCCCCCTACTCTTAAATTTAACTTTCCTCCTTACCTGCCCCCCCATTTAAAAAGAAAAAATTGTATAATTACATCATTGTTGTTAATTTTAAAAGAGAAGGAAAAAAAAAAAAAGTAAAAAACTATTTTTCCTTTTTTTTTCTTTTTTCTCCTCGACTACGAAATCATTAATTACCCTCCTCCCTCTATCCCCCCATCCCCCCATTTTTGTGAGCCTTTTTAAACCCATTTTTAACTTTATTTCTGTTAGATAAACTGATTTTTATGTGAAACAGAAAAAAAAAAATTTCCCGCTCATTTTATTTTTATGTTTACGTTAATAGCGTTTGTTTTATCTTTTTAAATTGAAAAAAAAAAATTTTCTATTGTTATCATCATCATCATCATCATCATGGTGAACCTTTTTCCATTTGTTTCTAGAAATTTCGTAATTTTTTTTTTTTTTTAGTAATTTCGTATAGGTTAACTATAAAGTTGAATTATTTTTTTTTTGTTTTGTTTTGTTTGTTAGTCGTTGTAGTTAATTTAGTCCGTTTTTAGTTTTTATTTGTTTATTTTATGAGAAATAAAAATTTTAAAAACTAATTTAATTTGACCTTTTTTGAAAATTCAATGTGAAAAACAAAAACAACAAACAAAAAACAAAACAAAAAAAAAAAAAAATTCGAGTTTTATAAATTTTAAACTTTCGACTGTTTGAGTACCTGTTTTTACACTAATAAAAAGAGAGAGAGAGAGAGAGAGAGAGAGTGAGAGAGAGAAAGAGAAGGAGAAAGAGAGATAGATGTTTTGTGTTTTTGCACAAAATAAGAAATTTTAGTGTGTTTTCCTTTATAATTTAGTCAATTTTACGTCTTTTCTTTGGGTTTATCGGAAAAAGGT
>NW_002986996.1:616431-623290 GCF_000006295.1 Pediculus humanus corporis
CCTCCCTCCTACCTCCCCTCCCTTTTTTCCACCTTAAAGTTTTTTACTACCTTACAAAACAAAAAAAAATCATCACACACCTTTAATCTCTTTCCTTCTCCTTTTTTTTTATTTTCTTATTATTTGTTATTTTATTTTCCTCCCCCTTCCTCCCCGATTTCTCCCTCTCCCCTTCCCTCCCCTTTTTGACTTTCCCTCGACCCGGTCGAAAAGAAAAAAAATTTTTTTTTTTTTAACTTCGGAGAATGAAAACTTTTATTTTGTGATATTTTAAAAAGTTTTAATGAAATGTGGAAAGTTTTTTTTTTTTCTTTTTTTTCTTTTTCATTTTTTCTTTTATTTTATTTTTTTTGTTTCTTTTAATATTTTTTTCTTCTTCTCCTTCTTATTTTTTTTTCTGTTTTTGCCTTTTTTTTTTTTTTTACGAAATTGGAAAACTTTTCTTTTTCTTTTTTACTACCTCCTCAACAATTTCATTTAACTAAATATTTAAATTTTTATTAAAAAAAAAAAAAAACAATAACTTTAACCACGTTTGAAATTTTTTTTTAATACCGAATTTGATTTACGTTGAAAAATAAAACGAATGGAAAGAAAAGAGAGAGAGAGAGGGGGGTAGGGAAAGAAATAAAGAAGAAGAAGAAGAAATTTTGATGAGATAAAGATGAGCCCATTAAACAAAGTAGTATATTTATCAAGGAAACCTAAAAAAAAAAAAAGAAAACTTTTCCAGAGTTTTTAAAATTATGGAATCAAAATTTTAATTAACGAATCTTCCTCTCTCTTTCTCTCTCTCTCTCTTTCTAAAAGTTTTGTTTTTCCAACCGATGCCCCCCTCAACCCGACCCCCACACCATCATCATCCTTTCGATTTTTTTTTCGTTTCACCTTCCACCTCCCCCCTCCAACTTTTATGAAAATATCGAATTGAAAAAAAAAAAAATTTTCTTTTTGTTCCAAGTTTAAAATTTTTTTTTTTTAGGGTTGGGGGGACGTGGGGAGGTGGTTTCATCATTATTATTTTTCTTCTCATCTACCGTTTCCGTTCCGTTATTATATTACATTTGGTAAAAAGCACTTAAAAAGTTTTTCTAGGTAGTTAAATTACTTTTTTGACGGTTCATAAGATTTTTTACAAGATTATCAACCTGAAACTTTTTTTTTTTCATGGCAGCCATTCATGATACTTCTCCTCCTCTTTAATAATTTTTTGCACATGCTAACGTTTTCCCTATTGTTGTTATCAATCGTGATAACGTTTGTCGATTGTTAAATATAATGGCGACCGTTTTTTTTCTTTCTCAATCGAAAATTTTCCGCATTTTCCACCAGATAATGTGTAATAAATAAAAATAAATATTTAACCCTAAGTTTGATTTGATTTAAATCAAAAAGGAAATAACCGTTGACATACTCCTATTTAATATAAAATTGGGGTTCTCACACCCCTCCCTCCCCCACAATTTAAATAATTTACAGGAAATAAGGTTTTCAAATCTAAAAAATAACGCCGGCGGGGGAAGAGAGAAAGAGAGCCGGAAAGATAAAAAAAAGAAAAAAAATGACCGAAAAATTGTTTTTTTTAAAAATTATTTTGAAGGGGTGGGGAGCACGGAGAGGGTCCCGACATTTTTGCAAAAACTTATCGTCGAATTTTCCCGTAAATCGATACGAACGGGAGGGGGGAACCGTTACGCGGTTTAAAAAAATGTTTTTCCATAATAAAAAAAAAATTTAAATAGGTTTAAAACTTAGTCACAAGAGGGCAACACTAATTTCCGGTTTTTGACATTTTACGTATTAATGAATCAAATGACGTCACGATTTTGTAACGATCATCGCTTGCTCCTTCTTCTGCTTCTGCTTCTACTGAGTTTTTGTTTACATTTTTTTTTTTTTTTAATTCTACCGTAAGGATTAAAATATAATTCGACCGTTTTTTTTTTTATTCCTGTCGTAAAGTAAAGTAAAAAAAAAAGGATTTGGAAAGGGAAAGAAGAAGGAAGGAGGGTGAGGAGAGGAGTACGTAGAAAAAAACATTACCATTTCTTTCGTCTTCTGCTTTTAACCCTTTTCAATCGTCAAGTTTTTTTTTTTTTTTTTTTTTTGGATAGATTTAACTAAACTTCAAAGGTTTGTAAAGGTGAAAAATGCTTGGAGGTGTTTTATCACCTTCATGATTGAAGCGAAAAGTTTATATGCATTAGTTTGAGCGGAAATATCGGAGTAATGGGAAAGGGGAGGAGGAGGGAAAAAAGGAAACGAAGAGAGTGAGAGTGAGAGAGAGAGAAAAAAGTAAAGTGAAACCTTTAGTTTTTGAAAAATTTTTTACGTTGGGTAAAAGGATTTCCATCGAAATTTCTTCACGGATTCAGAGACGTAAATAAAAAAAAAATTTTTATTTTATATATTTATCCATTAAATAAATCAAATAAATAAATAAATAAATTTTTTCCAGTTTCTCCAGTTTTTCTCCAGTAATAAATTTTTAAAAATAAAAAAATAAAAGTATAAGCTTAACTCATAAGAGTTTTCTTCTTCTTCTTTTACTTTTTTTTTTTTTGTAAATTTATTTAAATAAATAATTTTTTTTTTAGAAGGGGGGGAGGAGGAGGAAGAAAAGAGGAGAAGGGGGTGGGGGTTCGAAACTTTTTTCTTTCGGTTTTTTAAGTTTTTGAAAATTATTTATAGAACGTATATATAAAAGTATTCTTAAAAATAATAATTGAAAGGTGAAAACAGAAAGTTTTAAAGGTAATAAGTAAGTAAGGGAAAATTTTTTTTTTTTCTTATTTACTTGACCGATTTTCTAGAAGTTTCGATTGGTAAAAGATTTCTCAGAAAATAATTTGTCAATAAAAAAGTTTTCTTTTTTTTTTCAATTTTAAAACTATTGTTGAAAATATAAAAAGTTATTTCGGTTAACGTTTTAATTTTTTGTCAAAAGGACGTTTCGGTCGTTTATTGTTTAATATAAAATCAATTCAAACACGTTTAACACAAAAGAAAAAAATTAATCAAAAGAGTTGAAAACACACTTTATACAATTTTTTTTTATTTCACTTTCGATAAAAAATGGTTCGGGTCGTGGAAATAGAAAAAAAAATTTTTTTTTGATTTATTAATTTTTGTTTATTTTTACTTTCGAAAGTCGAGGATAAAAATTTTGATTTTTTTCTTTTCTTTCTCTTTCTCTTTCTTTTCTCACTTATTTTTGTCTTATCTCTCTCTGTCTTTGCCATTTTCTTTTCTCCCTCTCTATCTCAGTGTCTTTTCTATCTTTCTTCTCTCTTTCTCTGTCTGTCTTCTTTTTTTCTTCTCTCTGTAATCTTTCTGTCTCTCTCTTTTCTCACCATTTTCTCTCTCTCACTCTTTGCGTGTTCCCATTTTCTTATTTCACATTCTTTCTCTTTCTGTGTTTTCTTAATTTTTTTTCTCTCATTCTCTTTTCCCCCCCTCTCTTTCTTTCTCTCTTTAGGTTCACTCTCTCTCTTTCTTCATCTTTTCTCACTTTCATTTGTCCCTTTCTTTTCATTCTCTCTCTCTCTATCTGACTTTTTAAATTTTTTTTCTCTTTCTTTGTTTTCTCTCTTTTTTCCCTTTCCCTCTCTGTCTTTTCTCACTTTCTTTACTCCCTCTCTCTCTCTCTCTCTCTCTCTCTCTCTTTTTACATTTAAGAATTGTTGAAATTTTTCTTTTTTTAATAAATAATTTTCAAGGTTTTCCCTTGTTTAAATTAAAAAAAAAAATTTGTCTCGTGCCATTTTTTTTTTTTTTTAATAAAAATTCATTTTCGTTTATTAATAAAAAAAAAATTTTTTTTTTAAAAAGTATTATTATTATTATTATTATTGAGATCAACTTTCGTCGTCGTGTCAGGTAAACGTTTTCATTAAAAAATTATTTTTAAAAAAAAAAAAAAGTAATTAATTTTTGAAAGGAAAAAAAAATTTTTTTATTTTTTTCTTCTCGTAAATATTTATGTGTATATTTTTTAAATTTAAAATTCAAAAGGGAAAGGGGTAAAAAAAAAACGGGAAAGTATAAAGAAGAAGAAGAAGAAAGAGAGTGAGTAGGAGGAGGAGGAGGAGGGGGTGAGGGGGAAAAAAAGATAAAAGGGAAATTTAAAAGAAGAGAAAAAAAGGATGATTAAAGAAGCTGCTGAGAATATTTCCAGGTGCTGATGACAAGGAGGAAAACTCGGAAAAACTTCTTTACTTTTATTACCGCGACATTTAAAAACTTCAAAAGCATCAAATTTTATTTTCTCTTACATACAAAAAAAAAAAAAGAATACTTGGAAGAAGAAAAAAATGTAGATAAAAAAAAAAAAAAAATTTTTTTCCTCGTCTACACTTTTCAATTTAAATCATTTGATTTTTGTTTATAAAAAAAATTTCACCGCCTTCTATTATTAATTTGTAAACCTTTTTTTTTTTTTATTTAGGGAAAGGTCGGTTGTATCCAGCCTTTAGCCTAAACGGCTCCGAAGGCGAAATAAAAAATTCGCCATATCATCAAAGATCGTTACAAAGGCGAAGAAATAATAATCACACATATCAAGAACCAAATAATTATCGTTCGCCTAGTCCGATCGATCAACAGCAGCAACAGCAACAACATCAGCACACTTATCAGCAGCCATTTTGCTCTCCACCGCCTACTTTACATCAAAATTCTATCGGTGGCGGTTACACGGAATCATCTTCAAATTCCGACAATGCGTCAGATGCGACATTAACGGATTCCGAACTTGTACTCGCGAGGGATTCGACTCTTGTCGTGCGTAACGGTAAGTTTATTTTCTTATCAATTTCTTATCACTCGATATTCTCTTAACCACGTGATTTTAAACGATAGCTACCAACTTTTGAAAAAAAAAATCCCGTTTTTAATTGTTCGACCGAGAGCGATTATTAAAAAATAATAAAAAATTTAATTTTATAACGACGACGACGACGATGATGATGATAACGATGAACGTGATAACGATGATGATGATAATGATGATAAAAGTTAAGAAAAAAAGGAATTTTTAATAATATAAAAAGAATGAAATTTTGCCTTTTATTAAACGCCTAAAGAAATAAATTAATAATATTTAATTTATTAATCAAACAACTTTTTAACGTAACAAAAAAAAAAAAAAATTTTTTTTTTTTTTTTCCTTAACAATATTTATTTTCACGCTTTTGTTTCGAATATACAACTTTTGCTTTCTTCTTTCATTTTTCTTCTTCTTCTACAAAATTGAAATATCACACTCACAAGATGACGTTTTGCTATAATTTTTTTTCTTTTAAACTTCTTTATAATTATAGAGCGCTATAATAAAATTTAAAAAAGAATTCGATGATAATTTTTCAGGTTTCTTCTTTTCATAATATCATTCTAGAACTTGCGTTAAACGACACTAATGATTTTTTTTATAGCGTAAAAACGGTACTCGAAGCTGTTGCGCTATAAAATATTTTTCTACTTTTACGTTTTGTTATAGAGCGCTATAAAAAAATATACATTTAAAAAAAAACAAGATTGGAGAATCGGATCGGTTGATAACGATTTGGTTTTTTTTCGAAATTCAAACTATTCAACAACAACTCGCTATAGAAATATATTTATGTTCGTTATAGCTATATATAGCGCTATAAAAAAATTTTTAAAAACCATTTGGTTATTATTTTTCATTTTTTTTTTTTTTTACGTTTCCGACGTCGGATTGAATCGCCGGATTAGAATAAAAAAAAACTCGCCGTTTCGCTATAATTTTTTTTATTTTATTTCAAATTAATCTTTATAGTTATAGAACGCTATAAAAAAATAAAAAACAAAATTATTTTTTAAAAAAACGATTCGGTTACGTTTTCAATAAATAATTTCTTTTTTTTGCGTTGTTAGTCGTCGGATATACGTTACGACACCAATAAATTATTCTTTTTTTTTTGTTTATAGCTTGCTATAATTCACGTTTTTTTTTTTTTTTCATTCCAAAATAATTTATCGACTTCTTTGCGTAATCGTGCGTGTTTCGTCTCACGCACACGCATTCGCACGCACGCATGCGCGAAATATTTAATCAAAGAAACAAAAAATAAAAAAAAATTTTTTTTAATCGCAAAATCCATTTGTTTAAAAAAAATATCCCACGCACTCACTCACATCCAACCGGAAATAACATAAACTATCTAATTTAGTTTCCGGTTTTTTTTATATATTTTTTTTTTGTTAGATTATGACGTTGTGGGATGAGAGGTCGTATTATTATTATTATTATATGATGTCATTGTAATTGTTTAAAATAAATAAATAAATAAATTTTACGTTTGACTTATGCACGTTAGACGTTGTGTTTGTAATCCCAATGAAATTTGTCAAAATGTTAAAATAAATACACGTGAAAATTTGTACGTTTTAAACTGGAGAAATAAGAAAAACGACAACAACAACAACAACAACCTGGAATCATTTTAAAAATTCATTTTTTATAATAAGATAAAGAAAGTAAAACAAAAAAATGTTTTTCCAAAAGGCAGTTAAACATAAACATAAACGGTAAGTTGACTGGATTTTTTTTTTAAATGAATTAATCATGGAAAAACTTTGGAAAAAAAAATAATAATAATAATATCGTGTGATTAGTTAAGTATTACGATGAGTGTAAAAAAAACTTGAAAAACATTCGCGTGACAATTTCCAGTTATTAAAACTTCCAGAAATCTGATTGATTATTTTTCTCCAGGAAAAAGTTTTGTTTATTTAAATGCGTAACCAAACGTAAGTCTTCTGCTTTAAAAAAAAAAAAAAAGTTTAGTTTTTAATTTATCGTTTCTTTACGACCGGTCGGCCATATTTATTTACT
>NW_002986996.1:623895-627586 GCF_000006295.1 Pediculus humanus corporis
ATTTTAGGTTTCACATTCCTAATCGATTCTTTCTCGTTTCAATAATTTGAATTCTATATAAAAAAAAAAAGGAAAAAAAGGAAGGAAAAAAAAGGAAAAATTTTTTTATAAAAGGTATGCGAGGCAATTTTTTTTTTTTACCTTTTCCTCAATGGAAAAAAATTTTTTTTTTTTTTAGGCTCGCATTTTTTCCGTCGCGATTTTAATTAATAATTTATTATTATTATTATTATTTGTTTTCTGGCGGCCGTTACGAATTTAAATTTTTTTTTAAAAAAAAAAGGATTTAACGACTTTTTTATGCAAAAAAGAAAATTTTTTTTTTCCTTCTCCAGAAATTCAGGAAACAAAAATTCTGGAACGAATGAAAAAAAAGGTAAAAATTTTACGCGAAGCCAAAAAAAATGAAAAGAATAATAATAATTATTATTATTAATATAAAGCAGAAGACAAAAAAAATTATTATTTATGACGTCATAAGATTTTCTTTTTTTTTTAATTTTTTGGAAAATTCTAGAAATTGTGTGTGTGCGTTCAAAAAAAAAAAAAAAACTTTTCCATAAGGAGAAAAATCATCACACATTTTTTTCAGCCCATTTTTTTTTGTTTCCCCCTCCCCAGCCCGTTTTTTGGTCGGGAAATGATTTTTCCTCTCTCTCTCTCTCACCCGGATAAGGAAACTGGAGGAGAATAAAACGTAGAAAAAAAAATTTTTTTTAAATCGGAAGTCGTGCATTTAACGTTTTTTCTACCGAATCCCCTCGCACCGCTTCGTGCACTTCACAAAAAAAAAAAATTTCCTTTTTTTTTTTCATTTTCTTTCTCTTTTTCTCTTATTATTATTATTATTATCATCATCATCATGAAATTCAAACGGTAAAAATGAATAGAAAAGGAAACTGTTTTTTTTTTTTGTAGCTGACAAGTTAAGTAGAATAAATTTGAAGTAAAAAAAAAAAAAAAAAAATTTTTTTTTTTGCGTGATTTTCTACTGTTTGCATGATAAGCTAAATTTTTTCTTTTTTTTTTCTTCTGCTTTTCGAAATTAACTAATTCAACTCCGAATTACTTTCAATCTAAAAAAAATTTATTCAAAAGAAAATAAAATAAAAAAAGTTTTATTTTCATGTGTTGGCAATACTGTTTAATACCATTTTTTTTCTTCTCCACCTCGTATAGTCAGGAAAAATCAAAAAAAAAATTTGTTTAAATGTTTTTTTTTTAAATATTAATTAAGTCCCTCCTCTTTCTCATTATTTCCCTCCCCTTCCTCATTAATCCCCGCCCCTTTTAAATTTTATCCATGCCCCCTACCGGTGAAAATAATAAATAAATAAATTTTTCTCATTTCCTCGAGTTTCTTATACGAATTTCGGACGTTTTGGTTTTTTTTTTTTAACTGATTCATGTATTTCTATATATCACCCATTTATTTTTTATGTTTCAGTTCACCTATCTGTCTATCTATCTATCTATCTACTCATCTAATCTATTTAATTTATCTTCTTCTTTTTGTCTTCGCTTTTACTTTTTCTTCTTTTCTTTTTAAAAAAATCAATTTTAGGCCTTTTTTTTCAACTATAATTTTCACTTTGATAACGAATTAAATGGGTTGTATATGGAAAAACGACTCCGCGTTTTTTATGTTTTTCCTGTGTTTTTATAATCGAACAAACAATAATAATAATAATAATAATAATGGTAATGATAATAATAATAATAATGGTAACGATAATAATAACATAAAAATAGTTGATACGATTGTGTTTGGTTTTACTGAATTTTTTTAACCGTTCTGTTTGTCTCTCTCTCTCTTTCTTTCTCTTTCACTTTGACGCTGTCTTTCTCTCTCTTCCTCCGATCTCTTACTCTCTGTCACTTTCTCTCCCTCCGTTCTCATTCTCCCTGTTGCTGTTTCTCTTCCTAATTTTCTCTTTCTTTCTGAATCTACTATTCTTACTGTATCTTTTTCGTTCTGCTCTCACTTTCTTTTTCCTCTCTCTTTCTCTTTGTTCTTTTCTTTCCCTTTTTCTCCTCCCCTTCTCCTTCTCTCTCACTCTTATACCCTTAATCTCTCATAATATATACATCCTTCTAGCGAAAATTGTTATCATCACCGTAAAAAAAAATAAAAATAATAATAATAATAAAGTTTTTTTTTTTTTTTTTGAATAAAAAATTTAAAAAAAAAAAGGAGGGAAACGGAAACGGAAAAAAACGAGTATGACGTAACTAACGTACAAAAAAAAAACCTTAAAACACACAAGTGTAAATAAATCATAATTAATATTTTATGATTTACACGATGTTTAAATACCTGGAAAAAAAAAACTGGAAGAAAAAAAACTGGAGAGAGAGAGAGAGAGAGAGAGAGAGGGAAAAAAATGAATAATGAATAATTTAAATAATAAATTTTTTTTTTAAAATAAAAAATACGAAGGTGTAACAAAAAAAAAATAAAATGAAAAATGAATGATTTGGTTTGTAAGGATTTTCGATAAAAAGAAATTTTTTTTTTCTTCTGCTTTTTTTCTGCTACTTCCTGTCGAAGCTGTTGCAATTTAATGCCGTTATATACGAAATTCTTAAGAAAATAAATTTTTCCTTTTTTTTCTTTCCTCGTGCGAGAATAAAAAAAAATGATAATAATAATAATAATAATTTTTCTTTCTCTCTCTCTTTTTCTTATTATATTCGATACAGAAAAAAAAAAGAAAAGAGATGATAGCAGAAGACGAAAAAATATTATTTATTACGAAATTCCTTCTTTTTTTTTTCGAAAAAAATAAATAAATAATGGATGCATGAAAATATCATTATGCCTTTTTATTTATTTATTTATTAATTTATTGATCGATTTTATTAATGTTTAAATAAATAAGTTATGTATCCGTCATGATGATGTTAATAATAATAATGATAATTTTAATTGAAAATGATTTTTTTTCGTTTTTTTAAACGACGGTGAAATTTTTTTACAAAAAGTTTATATTAATGAATGAAAGGTAGTCGCGCCACGTTTTTTTTTTTTTTTTTGTAAATTTATTAAACGTGGCAATAGAAAAAAAGACAGAGAGAGAAAGTTTTTTTGCTTTGTTTTCTTTTTTTTTATGTTTTAATTTTAACGGTTTTTTTTTTTTTATGATACACACACTAAAACTTTTTAACATTCCATCCGTGAAATCCGACCAAGTCTAAGCACATTCTCATTTCCTTTTTTCCTTTTTCTTTCCATTCCTTTTCTTTCTTTCTTCTTTTACTATTTCCTTTATATTTTTTTTTCTTTCTCTTTCTTTCCACTCTTATATAAATTTTTTTTTTTTTTTTTTTTCAATTTAATAATAAATCTCGAAAAAGGCGAGAGGGGGAAGGGGGAAAACCCGGAGTCACCTTTTAAAAACGTTTTTTCTCCATAGTAAGAAAATTTTCTCGATTTTTTCCATTTTTTATGGCATTAATTTCATTTCTCTCTCTCTCTTTCTCCCACCTCTCTATCTCTATCTCTCTTTTTTTTTTAAATCGGGAAAATTAAATTCGATGACAAAATTTTTGAAAAAAAAAAAAAAAATGAAATGTAGTTTGTAAAATCTTTATCAAAATGATTTGTATGTCATTTTTGGAACGTCGAACGATGATAAAGTCAAAAAAGTCCTTGATAAAAGATTTATTATTATTATTATCATTATTATTA
>NW_002986996.1:630930-638468 GCF_000006295.1 Pediculus humanus corporis
CGAAAAACAAAAAAAAAAAAAAGTTTTTTACCAAAAAATTTAAATTTTTT
Organism: Pediculus humanus corporis; assembly: GCF_000006295.1. Classification (NCBI taxonomy): domain Eukaryota; kingdom Metazoa; phylum Arthropoda; class Insecta; order Psocodea; family Pediculidae; genus Pediculus; species Pediculus humanus. Next base: position 630,981 of record NW_002986996.1, read on the forward strand.
TTTTCTGGGGGGAGAGAAGGAGGGAGGATGAAGGAGGGTGAAGGGCAATGGGGAAGGAATCGATTCAAAAAACGTTTTTTTTTTTAACCGAAAAAAAAATTTTTTTAAATTTTTTTTCTTTTTGTTTTATCGCAAATAAAAAAAAATTTTCATTTTTTTTTTTTTTGTTACTTTCTTCTGCTTTTCCCCTCCCCCACCTCCTCTTTCAATTTTGCTCTTGAGACGGTAAAAGAAGAAGAAAAAGAAAAAGATGAAAAAAAATTTTTTTTTATATAAACGTCATAATCATCATCATTTTTCATTTTTTTTTTTTCAGTTGAATTTTTTCCTTTTTTTTTTCCTTTTTTTCTCCTTTTTTTTCCTTTTGTAAACGTTCACGTCGATAAAAGTTTTCTCGCTTTTCTTTTTTAATTTTTTTCTTTTTTTTTTTTTTCATTTTCCTTTTTCTCTCTTTTCAAAGTCAATAAATGAACGGAAAGGAAAGAAAAGAAAAAAAAGGAAAAAAGAAAAAAAATTTTTTTTTTCCTTTTTTTTCTTCTCTCATCTCCTGAATCTTCCTCCTATCCCCCTCTCCTCCCCTCTCTAATGATATTAAATTTTTTTGTTAAAATAAAATGACTCGACTAATTTTTTATTTTAGTGACGTCATAAACGAACAAACCTCATCCGAAATAAAAAAAGAAAAACAACAAACGACGATAAAAATAAATCAAATAAAATTTTCTATGATTTTCATAGTCGCAATTTAAAAATCGCGCTTTTTTTTCAATGACGTCATCATCAGTCAAATGATACAATACAACTGATTTTGAAAATCAGTACACGAAAATTTTACGCATTTCCCGTACGCACGAATAAAAAAAAATTTATATATACGCATATGAATTTAACGTCGAAATTGATTTTCAGAAATTTTGATTCCACGATAACGTGTCAATAGAATTTTTTAAAAAAATTTATTAAATTTAAATTTTTACCCTTTTTTTTTCTTTAAATTTTTCATCTTTTCAATATATAAAACAGACAAGAGTAATTTTACTACGACAAAATTATTCTGTTTGTTTGTTTATTCTTAACCGTTTGTTGTTTGTGGTTGTTTTCGTTTGTTTTGATCACCTATTACAAATTGAAATCATATTTTTTTAAAAATTATTTCGATTCGTAACTTTTTGTTTTAAACCATCGTTTTTAATTTACGTTCAACGTTTTCGTATAATTTCAAAATAATAATTTTGGCGCCAAATTTTTTGAAAAAAAAAAACGCGACGTTGTCGTTTTTTTTTTCGAATTTTTAATTTTTTATTTTAGGCCATAAACTATTTAAAAAAAAAAAAAAAAAAACTTTCGTGACTTTTTTTAAACGCACGAAATAAACAAAACATATTTTGAAGTTATAAATTTTTTTTTTCTTTTTTTTTTGTTAGAATTTTGATTGGCATATTAATTAAAATGATAAAAAATTTAATAATAATAATAATAATAATAATAATAATAATAATAATAATAATAATAATGAAAATGTTTAACGTTAATAAACAATAAAATAATAATAATAATTTAAAATTTATAGAAGTAATAAAAAAAAAAAATCATGATGGTTTTTTTTTATATTATATGTGTATATTTGATATATATCAAATGAGATAGTTAACAATTGATTTATTAATATAGTTTGTGTGCGTTTGTCGAGTTTGTGTTTGTTGTTGTAAATATGATAGTGCGGTTGTAATGACTGATACAGCAGGAGGGTAAACGGTTTCACGAAAACGCAAAAAAAATAAAAATAAAAAAACTGTCTACGAAAAAAAAAAAATTTAACAAAATGTTTAACACGCAACAACAGTACATCAACAACAACAACAACAACAACAACAATAACAACAACAAAAACAAAAACAAAATTTTTTTTTTTTTTCGTGCCGTTTGGTAATTTTAATGAAGAGAAATTTTTTTTTTAGTTTTTTCATTGTTGAAAAAAAAAAAAAAAACTTTGAAAAAAATTCCCATCTCCTCCCCCCTCTTCTCCCCTTCTTTTCATCATCAACATCATCATTTTCTCTCCTACTTTCTTTTCCTTATTTCCTCCCCTTCCAAAAAAAAACTAATTTTTTTTTGTTTTTCTTTACTTATTTATTTTTTTTAAAAATTTTTTTCTCGTAAGAAAACTGAAATTGTCAAATGTTAAATTTGTGTAAATATATTTTTTTTATTTTGTGAAAAGTGAAGAAAAAATTAATTTCGTCTTTTTTTTTATTTTAATTTGGATTTCAGTTTGCATTTTGTCATGTGTGTGTGTGTGTTACAGACATATTGAAAAATTCTAGAAAAAATTATTATTATTATTTTATTTAATTTTTTTTTTTACGAGTGAAATTTAAATTTCCCCCCATCCTCTATCTCTCTCTTTCTTATCGAAATGTTAAAAAAACATATTAGAAAAAAATTCAATAATAAATCGATGATCGTACGAGATGAGATGAAACGTAAGTTATTATTATATATTTATTTATTTTTTTTTTTTACGTACGTAAGTAAAATTCGAATCGAATTTTTTTACGTTTTAATATAACCTTTAACCTTTTAAAAATGCAATAATAATAATACTAATAATAATAATACTTAATTCAATTGTGTGCATAACTGGAGTAAGAAAAAAAAATTTTTTTTTTTTCATTTCTTTCGTTTTAATTTTTTTTTTTTTTATTAAAATGTATAAACGGCCCCCCGCTTATTTCGGTCCTCCCTCCTTTTATCAATAATAATAATAATAATATATCTGCTATATTTAAACGAGAATAAAATGGCAAAACGTAGGAAAGAGAGAAAAAAAAAAGCACAATTTAATCAAGATACCGAATTTTTTTTTCTCTCTTTGTTGTTGTGGAAAGTAAAGCAGACGACGACGACGACGGGTTTTCACCATTTTTTTTTATTTTTTATTAAGTTAAACAAAAATAAAAAAAGGAAAAAAAGAAAAAATCAAGGAAGTTTGCGTGCAAATTTTCAATTTTGTATAATAAAACATTTTTAAGGTTTAGATTGTTGTTGTTGTTAAGGGTTATGTCGTTGGCCGTTACCGTGATTTATTACTCACAACATTTATTATTCTTTTTTTTTTTTTTTTTAAAAATGTGTAAATTATAATAATGGCGTGAAACTTGTTTAAAAAAAACCTTTATTTTCTAATTTAAAAAAAGAGAGAGAGAGGAAAAAGAGGTTAAGGACTACAAAAAAAAAAAAAAATTTAAACTCCCCGCGAACATAAAAACCGCGAAACGTTTTTCCCTTTTTTTTCTTTACATAAAATTCTTTTTAAAAATTATTATTATTATTATCGTTAATCCGTACGAAAACGTCACTAAGATATATAAACGTAAAAATAATAACAAAACCTACGTAGTAATAATAATAACATTTCGATTTTGCTGTTGTTGGTAAAGTTAACATAATGAACATAATTTTAAAATAGAACGTAATGCGAAATAGAAAAAGTTGGAAAAGTCGGAAAAAGGGAAAGTTTTAGTAGCTATTAAAAACCTAAAAAAAAAAAAATTTTTTTTTCCTACAGACTCTCGGGATTACTTTAAATGAAATACAAAATGGAATGTGTGTTGGGGTGAGAGGGGGAGGAAGAAGGTAGGAAAACTGATAAGTTTCAACATCAATTTCAACTTTTTCTCCTCCCCCCTTCGTCCCCTCCCCAAAAAAAAACCTAAAAAAAATTTTCTTTTTTTTTATCAAACGATTTCATCATCGAAGTTTGCTTTCTCGCTCGCACACAAAATGGCCGACGTAAATTTTTAACGGTTTTTTTTTTTTCAAAAAATTATATCTATTATATATAAATAATTTTTGTAAAATTTCGTCGTGTAAATAGAAAATTTAAAATACTTATTCGTTACGTTTTTGTCGGCCATTTTGAAATTTTTTTTTCACCTTTTTATTTATTTATTCTTCGTTTGTTAGTGTTATACACACTTTAATAATTTTTTTTTTTTTTATTATTAAATCATTTTATTAACTCAATTCAAGTTTATTTAATTTTTTAGTAGAAAGAGAAAGAGAGAAAGAGAGAGAGAAAAACGTACCTAAAATTAAAAATTAAAAGTAAAAAATTTTTTTTCCTCGTCGTCGTCGTCGTCTCTTTGAATAGAGTCGAATTCCTTTTACAAACAAACAAACGACAGCGACAAAAACGTTGGAGGGGGGGGGGGTAAAATTTTTGTTGTTTGTTGTTGTCGTTGGAATGGGTCATTGTAATTTTTTTTTGTTTTGCATATTTCGTGACCGAAATATATATAATATGGCCGAATTCGAGTTTTAAAAAAAAAGAATTTTTTTGAAAACACGACAAAAAATAAAAGAGTTTTTTCCCTTATGGAACTTTCCCATCCCTCCCCGCCCCCACCACCACCACCAACATTATTCCCCGAATTCTTTCGTATCGTCGGATCGTAAAACAAAAAAAAAAATTTCGAAAGAAGAGAGGGGGGAGGGAGAGGGAGATTAAATCGTTAAGCAAATTTTTTTTTTTTTTTTAGAATCGTTTACATAATATTTAAATTAATTTGAAATTTCAATAAGAAAATTTATAATAAAAATGAAAGATGATTATAAAAGGAAAAAAAAAGGAAATTTTTTTTTTATCCGAGCCAAAAAGGAAGAAAAAAGGAATGAGTATTTAACATAAAAACAAAGGAATGTCATTACAAACGTTTTTTTTTCCTTTTTTTTTTCATTACGTAACGTTTTGGCATTGTAACAACAACCGAAAAAACAAGAAAAACAATTTTTAAACAAAACAGAGGAAGAAAAAAGAGCGGCAGCGGTGGTGGTGGTAGTGGAGGGGAAAACCGGGAACGGAAATAAAAAAAAAATGAAAAACAAGGAAAAAAAAAGAAAAGAAGAAGAAGAGGCCATTGGCAAAGGAAAAGTCGATTTTGCATAACGACACCCGCGGGCATTAAATTTCAAACCGACTTTCATGCAAATCAAAAAAAAAAAAAAATTTTTTTTTCACTTCCTTTTTCCCTCTTCCCCCTCCACCTTCACCCCCTCCTCTTCCTCCTCCCCGACATTTTCCCGGGTTTTTTTTTCGGTTTTTCTGGAATTGATAATGCATCAACCAAAAATTATTCCAGCGTGAAAAAAAAAATTTTCTTCATTTTCATCTTCATCTTATTATTATTATTATTATTATTATTATTATTATTATTATCACTATTATTATTATTATTATTAATTTAATACTTAAAACAGTGAGAGTAGCGTAATTAATTTTTTTTTTTTTTTTTTTTTAAATATTCTGGAAGCCATTTTTCTTTTCAAATAATTTTAATCTTCCGTTTTAAAAATTTATAAAGGACCATCATTAAAGTGTTATATTAATATTCCCTCCCTCCCTCTCTCTCTCGCTCCCTTCCACTCTCTCTCTCTCTCTCTCTCATTTCCACTTTTGAAAAAACAATTTTTAACTTGAATATCCTACATTCAAATAATAATAATAATAATAATAATAAGTTTTAGTAAACGATTTTATATATATATAGGAAATGTTTATGAAAGCTTTTATTATTATTATTATTATTATTATTATTATTATTATTATTATTATTATAACAGTGTAATTTTATACTTTTTAATCCGTTTTAAGTAATCTTTGGTTTTATTTCCTTCCTTCCTTCCTTCCTTTCTACCTAATCCTCCACTTCTACCTCTCCCCGGTTGTCCTTTCTATCCTCATCCCCTCTCTCTCTCTCTCTCTCTCTCTCTCTCAATTCGAGTGTCTCCTTATCCGGAAATATCTCTCTCAAAAAATTTTTGATGATGATTGTTAAATTATTATTATTTTCAAACGTTCAACATTAATAAAAGTTTGTTAATAATGATGATAATACATTAATAATTCTCGTCCGTTTATTTATTAAAATAATAATGTCAGTAGCGAAAGAAAAAATAAATAAATAAATAAATTGGCAGCCATTTTGAAAATTAAATAAATAAATAAAATTATTATTTGTCGCTTCGTAATTTTTTTTTTTTTGGTTCAGAAAGATTTTTTTTTTTTAAGGAGAAAGGGAAAATGAGAAAAAGAATAAATTAGATGGGAGAGGAGGGGAGGAGAGAAAAAAATTTATAAAAAAGAAAAGAGAAAGAGAGAGTGTAGAAGAGAGAGAGAGAGAGAAACAGTTTTTAATTTACTTTAATTTTTTCTTTTTTTTTTGCATCATCACCTTGAGCTTTCGTCGTTTGTTTAAAAATTTAAATGAACGACGATGACGACTACGACGACGCCATGTTTTGTTGTTGTTGTTGTTGCGAGGAAAAATGATGATGATGATGATGATGAAAAGGGTAAAATAGAAATTTTTTTCCACGAGTGTGGATTTTGTGTTTTACATATTTATCAAAGTCAGTTGATAAAGTCGGTGTCAATAATTGATGTACGGTGCGAATGTGAAAAAGGGAAAAAGGGCAATCATCATCATCATCATCATCTATGCAAATTCTCAACAGTTTTCACAATTTTGTCGTACAAACAAACAAACAAATGATAACAACAACAACAAACATTTCGTATATTAAACCTTTTTTCATTTAAATTTTTTCCCTTTCCCTCTCATCCGCCATTTCTTTTTTTTTTTTTTTTATTATGTATGCGTATTTTGTTATTTTCATTTTCTTTTCTTAATGACTTTTCCCCTCCTCTCTCTCTCTCTCTCTCTCTCTCTCTTTACCTCTCCCTCTCTTTCAATCTCTCTCTCTCTTTTTTTCTGATCATTTTCAAATGTTTTTTTTCTTTTTTGGAAAATTTTGAAATTCATTTATTTTATTTTACCGACAGATTTTTTTGACGGGGTCTTGTCCGGTTTTTTCTTTTCCTTCCGGTTTTTAATTTTTTTTTTAAATTTTATAATTATTATTATTATTATTATTATTATTATTATTATTATTATTATTACTATTATTATTATTTTTTTTTTCTTAAATGATTAAAAATTTTAATAATTTGAATTTATTTTTCCCTCGATAATCTTTTTCCGAAACCCTCTTTTTACCCTTTTGTACCCCCTTTCCTTCCCTTCTTTTTTTTAGTCTTCCTTTTTTAACCTCCTCCTCCTCCCCCTCCCCCTCATAACCATATACGAAACACTTTTTAACATCCCTTAACTTTACCCAATTTTCAACTGGCAACCGTTAATTAAATTTTACTTTAATTTTTTTTTTTCGACTTTCACCTGCCCCTCGTCGTTCGTCATCATCCCTTTGCTAATGCCGCTCCCTCTTCCCCTCTCATCTACTCCCGCCTTATCCCTTAACCCCCACGAACGGGGGGGTTTTTTTTTTTTTAATTTTCCTTTTTCGCAAGGGAAATCTTTCGTAATAATAATTGTTTCAAAAACGATTCGTTAAATCGGCATAGAATAAAAAAAAATTTTTTTTTTTTTTGTTAGCATTTGAAAGAAGGTTTGCCAACATGAAAACTTT
>NW_002986996.1:638698-641625 GCF_000006295.1 Pediculus humanus corporis
AATAAAATCCTCTTCCTTTTTTTTTCGTTTTTATTTTTTTTCCTTCATCTTTTTTTATTTTCCTATTTAATCTCTCTCTCTCTCTCTTTCTCTTTCATCTTCCCTTTTGTGTGTTTTTACTGTTGTCCCCTTTCTTTTGAAAAGTCATTCATCATTCGCACTTTTTTTTATCTCGATGCCCTTTTCAATAAAAAAAAAAAACCTTGACGAATTTGAAATTTTGGTATCGTCATGTCTTTTTTTTTTAGGGTTATCATTCCCCCCCCTCCCCGAATTTATTCAATTTTTTTCCCTACCTCTCCTGTATAGCGCGCTCTAACGTTTCTTTTACGAATTATCCCCATCATTATTATTATTATTAAATACTTAAAAAAAAAAAAAGCGATCGAGAATAGAAAATCTGTTTTTGACAAGAGAAAAACGTTTGATATTTTTTTTTTTAATGAAAATAAATAAACAAAAAAGGAAAATAAAAGGAAAAAAAGGAAAAAAGGTTTTTCTTTAAATTTATTATTATTATTATTATTATTATTATTATTATTATTATTATTATTATTATTATTATAATCGATCGATAATTTTTTTTTTTTTAATTTTTTAAATTTCCCGCCATTTAAAAAAAAAAAAATTTAAATATTCAATTCGGGTTTGATGATAATACTTATCATTATTATTCCTCTCGACGTTTTTTTTTTTTGAAATGATTTTATTAAACGTCGCCTTTTTATTAAAAAAAAGAAAAATTAATTAATTAATTTTTTTTTTCGACGACTAATTTCCCTTTAATTAAATTTCAACGATTTTTTTTATTGTGTCGTGCGTGTTGCATACGTGACGTTACTTAGACGAATTTCGAAAATAAAAAAAAAAAGTAAATTTTCAATAAATAAATTCAAAAAAATTTCTTTTTTTTCTTTTCTACCCTTTTTTTCCGTTCCCCCCGCCCCCTCACCCCCACTCCCACTTCAGTTTTTGACGTTTGCATGTGATAAACGGTTAAATTTAAAAAAAAAAAAAAAAAATTTCAAATCTCAACAAAACTTACTGACAGGTAGTAGTAACGTGTTTGGAATTATTAAAAAAAAAAAAAGAAATTCGGGTTTGCATGTTTTAAAAATCAAAACGAAATAAAATAAAATAAAAATTATTTGATTTTATTTACATTTTTCTCTCTCTCTTTCTCTCCTTTTCAAAAAAAAAAATTATTTTGGCGCCAATAAAAATCTGACGTTTTTCACATATACATATATTTTTTAACTGTACAAAAAAAAAAGAAAAAAAAATGGCGGGAAAAAATTATTTACGACTAATCCTACGAAAATACATATTTATTTTTATTTAACGAATATAAATAGATTTTTATTAGTTGAAAAAAAAAGAGAGAAAAGATAATTTACTACGTGAGAAATAACGTGGAACTAGAAAAGGGGGGAAAAAAAAGAGTGAGAAAAAAGAAATTTTTAAATATTTAGTGTTTTTTTTTTTATTTTAAAATACGAAGTTATTACAAAAAATGAAATAATTTATAAATTAAAAAGAGACAGAGAGAGAGAGAAAGAGAGAGAGAATTTCGACAAAACCTTTTTTTGCAATTTTTTTTTTAAATTATCTACTGCCACGACAACGTATAAGGCACCACCCGAATTGAGACTTTTTTAAACAATCTATAATGTTGCCATTTGTATTCAGGGATGGGAAGGGTGGCGGGGTATGAATTTTATTTTATTTTTTGCTTATTTTTTTGTTTAAAAAAAAAAAATTCAAAATGTAAACATAAATTCGGGAAAAAGGGGAAAAAGATAAAAACGGTAGAAAATAGAAAAGAAAAAGAAAAGAAAAAAAAAAAGAAAAACAAAAGAATATATCATTCTTAAATAAGATAAGAAATGAAAAAAAAAAAAAAAGAAAAATCCAGTGGAAAAATAAAACCCGAAGGTCGTAAAAGGTTTTCCAAAAAAAGGTTTTCCAACGGTTTTCCTATTTTATTTTGAAAAATAAAGAGTGAGGGAAAGTGAGGGAGAGAGAGAGAGAGAGAATGAGAAAGAAAAAAAGAGGAAAATTTTTAAATTCCCACGAGTATGAGTTTTGGTTTATACAATCGGTAATTGGAAACAATTAGTTTTTTTCCCTTTTTTTTTTACTTTTACTTTTACCTGAAAATTTTCACCTGTACTCTATTGCCACGATAACTTTTCTTTTCTTTTTTCATTCTTTCGATGTGTTGAACACAATTTAATTGTTTAAAAAAATTTTTTTTTTTTTAAATTCTCATTTTAAAATTTTCTTTCCTTTTTACTCTTGATTTTCTATTATAATCATCATTATCATCATCATCGTCATCATCATCGCCATCATCATCATCATCACGTTAAAAGTCGCGACATTGTTTATTTATTTATTACGTAATTTAATTTTTTTTCTTTTTTTTTCTCGTATGGGAAAATATCAATTACGTCACACATTAATGAAGAATTTTTTTTTTAAAGTCACGTGACACAAAATCACGTGATTGATTAATCCTCTGTTAATAATTTTGTTTGATATTTCTTTATATATATAATATATTATATACGTTTAGAAAAGTTTCTGCGAGTTGGAAAAACGAAAAAATAAAAAAAATTTTTTGCGTTTTCCTTCTCCTTCTCCTTCTTTTCCTCCTCCTCTTCCTACTCCGACTCCTCCTTTTACTTCTTTTACTCTTTCCTAAACTTCTCCAACAGGAGGAAAAAAAAATGAAAAAGAAAAAAGACGACGACGAAAAAGAAAGAATTAAACATAAATAAATGAGGGAAAAACATTAAAATAATCATTAATTAAATGTTTATTATTCCTTATACAGACGGGAAAAAAAGAGACAACAAACAAACAAACAGACAAACAGACAGAGAGACAAACGTAAAGAGGAAAAAAAAAGATTAAAGTAAAAA
>NW_002986996.1:641815-718661 GCF_000006295.1 Pediculus humanus corporis
AGGTAAATAATAATAATAATAATAATAATAATAATAATAATGATAATAATAATAATAATGGTAATGATAATAATACTAATAATAATAATAATAACAGCAACAACGATTTCAAACGATTGTTTTTCGTTTTTTTTTTTGTTTTTCCCGCCATTTTTTTTTTTTTTTGTACAATTTTATTTCTTTTTATTGTTTTTTTCTTTTTCTTTTCTTTTCTTTTTTCTTCTGCTTTTCCTTGAGGTTAAAATAAAAAAAAAATGGAAAAACAATTGTTTAAAATTTTCTTTTTTTTTAATGGTGCGTGCTTCTCATGATTTTACGCCGAGAATTTTTTTTTTCCTTCCCTTTTTTCCTTTGTTTCAAATTTAATTTTTTTAAATAAAAAAAAAAAAAAAAAAAAAAAAAATGTAGTCGAAATGTGCGTGCATGCGTGTTATGCGTATACGCAAGTACGTGAGGTATAAAAAAAAAAAAGAAAAAGAAAAAAAACCTTTGCCGACTGAAGAAAAAGGAATAAAAGGAAAAAAAAAAAAAATTCCTCAGCGTGCAAAGGCTCGATAGGCATTCCATTGTGTGTGTGTTCCATTTTTGTTTTTTTTCTTCCTTTTTTTTCCTTTTTTTTTCATTCCCAAGTTCCTTTTTTTTTTTTTTGCTGGAAGTCAATGATGGCTTTTGGAAGTCAAAAATAATAATAATAATAATAAGAAAAAATTCTAAAAAGGAAGCACATTCTATTCTATTTCGAATAATCCATTAAAATTTTTTTTTTTTTATCTTCTTCCTCTCTCTCCCTTTTTTTATCTTTCTCTCACTCACTCACAGTAACACGAAAGGGGGTCGAATTGAAAGAAAGAAAGAAAGAAAAGAAATTTTCCAGTAAATGAATTCCAGAAAATAATAATAATAATAATAATTCGAAGTAAATTAGTAATGATTTCTAAATTATTAAATCTTATTAATTTGTGTATGTAACAATTGAAATAAGAGTTTATTAATTGATTTTTAATTACCCGGTTATTATTATAAAAAAAAAATTACCGGAAATTACCGGAAATTCAATCGGTCGATTGGTCGTCGTCAATTTTTTTTTTCAATGGTAAAAATTAAAAGGTAAAAAAAAAAAGAAAATTTTTTTTTATTGATTTTCATTTTTTTTTATTATTTATTTTTCTTTTCTTGAGTAAATAAAATCAAAAATTACGCTTTGTATACTTCCGGTTGAAAAATAATAACGTGTTGTTAAAAATAACGAACTTTGAATTTCCGGTACGTATCGCCCGCCGCCATTTTTTTTTTATTTTTCCGATCTTATAATAATCAGAGCCCGAAAAAAAAAAAAAAACAATTTAACGTTAGAGAACGTGTTATTAAATTTTTTTTTTTATTACTTTTCCCTTCGGCATATTTACCACCCCCCTCCACCCCTTCCCCCATATTTTCTACCCCCTTATAAAAAAACTTTCCCACCCTCCCTCTCTCCCTTCTCATTCCAGTTTGATTTTTCGATTTCCTTTCGATTCTTGTGTAAAAAAAAGAAAAATTTGTTTTCACCTGACAAATGAACTTTTATTTATAAAAAAAAAAAAAAAAAAAAAATGAAAACAACAACCGGAAATCCACTTTTATATTTATTTGTTTGTATTTCCGATTTCCGTTTTTTTTTTTCCCCCTTCATCCTCCCCTAAGTAAAAATAAAAAAATTATATTGAAAGTTCCGTCGATTCGATATTTTTTCTTGGACGTTTCCGTTTGTTTTTTTTCTTTCCTGTTTGTCTTGACCGTTTTGTTTGTAGTCTTTAGTTGTTTTTTTTTTTACGTGTCGTTAATTAAAAAAAAATTAATTTTTTTATTACTTCCTAAATTTTTATTAATAATAATAATAATAATAATTTATATTGACCGTTAAAAAAAAAAAAAAAAAAAAAATTTTTTTTCTTGTTGTTGTTGTTTTAAATAAGAACGCGTGTTGTTTATTCAAAAGTTATTAACATTTATATTTAATTATATATTTTTATAAGGTACATAAATATAAACAAACATGGCGCGCATACCGCATAATAATATAAATATTATAATAATAATAATAATAATAATAATAAATTTTAATTTTTACATTGAAATAATCATTTTGTTATCTGGTTTTTAATATTTAAATTTTTTTGCATGTTTTTTTATTTTTTTCCTCCCCCGTATATTAAATTTTTTTTTTTTCGTGACTGTTTGTGCTTTAGTATTATCATTATTATTATTATTATTATTATTTATTTTGACACAACCGTGAAAAACGCGTCTGAGTCCGAGTTGAACGTTTTATTATTATTTTTTTTTTTTTTTTTTTTTAGTCCTTCGTCGGTGAGTAGAATTTGGAGAGCAAAACATAAAACGTTTGTCGTTTGTTTCTTTTTTTTTTTAACTTTGTGTTTTTCTTGTTTTCCGTCTCTCTCGCTCTCTCTCTCTCTCTCTCTCTCTCTCTCTCTCTCTCTCTTTCTTTTACTCTGTATTTTTATCTCTTTCTTTTACACTGTATTTTTTTCTCTCTCTCTCTCTTTTTTTCTGCTTTTTTTTCTCTCTTTTCTTTTCTCTCTTTTTTTTTGTTTGTCTTTTTTCTTTCTTTTCTGTTTTTCTCTATCTCAGTCTCTTTCTCTCTCTCTCTCTCTCTCTCTTTCTCTCTCTCTTTCCCTCTTTCTTTTGTTTCGTCTTTTTTCTCTTTTTTTTCTGCCTTTTTCCCCTCTCAGTCTGCCTACCTGCTTGTCTCTTCTATCTGTCTGTCTGATTCTCTTTTGCACTACCTTCTTCATGTCTTTCTCTCCCCCTCTCTCTCTCTCTCTCTCTTTCTCATTTCAAATTTTAACGTTTTCCACTTTATTTTCATTCCTTTTCACGTCGACTCATCATTTCATTTTTTTTCTTTTTTGTTTTTTTTTTCCTTCTACAACATTTAAATTAAATTTTTTTTTTTTCAAAAATCTTGAGACTTGATAATTATCGATCGTTATCATTCTACCGTTTGTTTCTGTTTGTTTGTTTTTTTTTAACCTCTTCTTCGTACTACACTGGGTTAAAAATCCGCAAAAAAAAAAAAAAAAAGAAAAACTTTTTCGTTTTAACCGACCGACCGACCAACCGAGGGTGGTTTTACCTGTTTTTCGCAAAATGGTTCAAATTCAAAACATGAAGAAAATTAAAAAAATATATATTCGAACGTGATTTAACTATTTGTTGCTTATTATTATTATTATTTAAATTAATTACCATATTTTATAAACTATAATTTATTGTTTGTTTTTTTTTTTTTTTAAATTTTAAATTTAAATTTTTTTTTACTATTATTATTTAACCGTTAAAAAAATAAAAAACCGTTAATTAATATTCATTTACGTTAAACCTTCAAATTAACATGCGAAACAATATTTTTATTATTATTATTATTATTATTATTATTATTATTATTATTAATTAAAGGTTAAAATAATATGATGGTAAATGTTTTGGCGGTTGGTTTAAGAAGCAAAAAAAATTTTTTTACAGTAAATTTAATTTTTTTTTTTTTTTTTTTTTGAGTAATCATTGAATCGTAGCAAAAATTGAAAACGGTGATTGATTTTTTTTTTTTTATTATTATTTATTTTCTTCTTCTCCGTTCCACACAAAAATCATTTTTTTTTTTTTTTGAATTCCCCGCCAACGTTGCCACGGTAACGGTTTTTTTTTTCCCTATAAACTGACCCGTGATGTTTAATTGACCATCTTTTTACTTTTTCTCCAGCAAACGTCTTTAAAAGCCGACATGTCATTTTTGACACAATCGATAAATATTATTGTTTTCTTTTTATTTTTTTTCTTTTTCTTCTCCGAATTTTTTTTCCCCCTCTTCGCCACTCACTCCTCACTTATCCTCATTTTTCTTTTTCGTTTATACCTGAAATCGTTAAAATAAATAAAAAGAAAAACTTGAGGGTAAAAAATTTTTCTTTTACCGGTAGTTTTCTTTTTTTATATAAAAATTTATTCACATTTTAAATCTCAAAGAGTAACCGACTACTTAAGCGTTAAGTATTCAAACTAAAAAGAGAAAGAAAGAGAGAGAGAAAAGGAAAAAAAAGGTCTCCAGGGATATTTTTCGCTTTTATTCCGCCATCATTCATCCTCTCGGTTCGATTTTGATTCATTTCCTGGAGCGATCATCGCGATTTTAAAAAAAAACGGAAAAAATTATTCTTATCATCATTTTTATTTTTTTCTCCTTCTTCTTATTCTTCTTCTTTTTCTTCTTATCGATTTTGAATTTTTTCTTTTCTTTTTCAAGGTTTAAATTTTTTTTAAAAATTTGATTTCTACCCTTTGCAACAAAAAAAAAAAAATTGTTAGCCTCAAGTTACAAAAAAAAAAAAAAAAAAAAATTTTTTTTAAACTCGAATTAATTAGTTAATTAATGATAAAGAAAATTTTCTCGTAGGTCATTTATAACCGTGAAATTTATAAGAAAGGAAGAAATAAAGTTAGAAGGGAAAAAAAAAAAGGACCTTAAAATTTATTCTTAAAAATTCAACCCTAGTTCGCATCCCTCGGCTATAGATAAAATACTTTTGAGAATATAAACTTGGCAAAACAAATAATTGGCGAAACGGTGGGAGGAGGAAGAGGAGGAGGAGGAGGAGGAGTAAGGTGGAGCAAAGAAAATTAAAACTAAGCGTGGAATGGGAATGGGATTTAAAAGAAAGGGGGCGGAGCGAGGAGAGAGGTGTGAGTAAGAAAGCGTGTTGCGTAAAGTGGAGGCGGAGCAAGTGGTCGGGGGAAGGAGGTTAACGCGCGTTCCCAAAAAAAAAAAAAAACTGTTTTCGAAGGCTAGACAGTTGTTAAAAAATTTTTGCCATTTCTCTGTTGTTTCGTCTGTTAAGTAATCATTGAATATGTCCTGGAGCCATCATTTAGGTAGGAAAATTTTACTGTTTCCGACCGGTTTAAGTTATAAATTTGGTCGGCAATTCTCGACCCCTTTAATTTTGAACTAATTAATCAAAGGTAACTCGAGGTTAAATAAAATGTTAACGTTATTATTATTATTTATTTATTTATTTAATTTATTTATTTATTTATTTTAACTCTTAATTAACAAAAAAAATACTCGGGAAAAATTCATTTTTTTTTTTGTTTTGATGCTGCTGTTTCTGTTAGTGCACGTTCTTATTTTAAAATTTTTTTTTTTTTAAAATAAGTTTTCCAAGTTTTTTTTATTTTATTTTATTGATATTATATAAAGAAGTTAAAGTGTACGTTTGTGTGTGTGTGTGTGTGTGTAAGTTAAAAGTTTTTGACGCTAATTTTTCCCTTTACTCTCTCTCTCTCTATCTCTTTCTCTCTTCCTTTTTTTTTAAATAATGAATTGTACGAAATTTACGAGTAAAAGTTAAATCGAAAATTTTTATATAGAAGGGAAGGGAGGAAAAAGAGAAAAAAAAGAAAGAGAAAGAGGAAAAGATACCCATTGAAAAATAGATAAGATAAAAAAAGAAAGAGAAACGTATAGAAAAAGATAACCTTTAAACTTAGGATTTTGTTACCCCCTTAGAACTTTTTTTAAAAAAAAAAAAAAAAAAAAAAAAAAAAAAACTTTAAATCGAATGTAATTCAAACGTGAAACATCTGAAAATGCCTAACGGAACCTTTGAAAACATTCCTTTTTTTAAAGAAAAATTTTAAACCTTTTTATTGCTTAACTTTTTATTTCTTTTTCAATAAAAAATTTAAAGGAATACTAATTTTTTTAAAAGCTACAAAAAAAAATTTTTTCTTCTGCTTCATGTTTAAATTTTGTAAAATATTGTCGATTGTCGAAAAATCGTTTAAACATTTTCTTCTCATACTGTATTTTGTACTGCTGAGAGAAAAAAAGATAGAAAAAGGATGTTAAGAGATGTAGAAAAGGAGAGACAGAGAGAGAGAGAGAGAGAGAGGTTCGATATATATATATATATAAAGTAATTTAAAATATTGTATTACTTTAAAAAAAAAAAAAAAACGATACAATTTCATCTGATTGTAAAATAAAAGACGGAAAACGGAAATGGTTATTAATTAAATGATTACGTTTCCTTTCATTCTTTCTATCTTTTCGTTATTCTTTCCAATTTTAACAAAAAAAAAGAAAATGATTGATTGATTGATTGAATAAATCTGGGAATTCGTTTTAAAAAATCAAATCGTAAATTTAATCAGTGATAATCGTATTTTTTATAAAATTTACAATATTGAGAGAGAAATTTTAAAATTTTTGTCACGTGCCTAAAGTCAAATTAACTGTCCAACCTTTTTTAAAAAAAACCTTTTTCCTGTTTGAATTGTCATATTTTTTTTTTTTTTTGAAAATGGCGAAATCGTTATTCGTGTTTTTACAAAAAAAAAAAAAATTTCGTTTTTATTATTTTTAAAATTAATAATTAAAGTGCATTAAAGGTCAAAGTTCAAAGAGAGAGAGAGAAATGGAAAAAAATGATGTGACACAAATTTACGTAAATGTCAAATCGTAAATTAAAAAGAAAATTTATTATTATTATTATTACTGCTAATTTTTTTTCCTGTCGGGAGAAGGAAAAAAAAGAAAAACTTTTAAGGTTTTTTTTTTTTTCATTTTCCCTTTTTCTCTCCTTTTTCACTTCTCTTCCTTCAAAAAAAAAAAATTTTCGTTAACGATAATCTTTAATTTCTTTTTCATTTACCCCTTCCCCTTCCGTCCCCTCTCCCCCTCCCACCTCGCAAACTTAACCTATCGAACCTTTCGCGCAATTTTATAAAAATTAAAAAAATTTTTTTTCTCTTTCGAATTTTTGTTCTTTTTTTTTTTTTTTTTTTTCGAGGGTAATAAAGTTCGGATTAGTTTTTCCAATAAAAATTTACGATGTGTGACGTCATTTCCTTTTTTTTTTTTACACACACATTTGAGGTACAAAAAAAAAATAAAGTTTTTTAGTTTTTAATCTTTTTCTTTTATCTCCGATACTATTACTAAATTTTTAAAAAGGTTTTTTTTTTTTTTTTTGTAAAAAAAAAAAAAACTTGTTTCCGGTTCAAAAAAAAAAAATTCTCGAGAGCTTTCATTAACAGAAAAATATATATATATATATAAAATTTAATTTTCCCCTCCGCCATTTTGTTTTTTTTTATTTATGAAAAAATCGTTAATGACGATGTCGGCCCTTTTCCTCCACCACTTCCTCATCACCCCCCAATTAAAAAAAAAAAAAAGGAAGAAAAAAAAATATTAAATAAACATTTCGTTTTATTTACGACAAAAACACGTCACAGGATCAACAGGAATAAATAATAATAATAATAATAATAATTTGTTAATCTTTTGGGAAAAATAATTGAAAAGATTGAAAAGTAAATGGGAAAAAGTTGTTGTTGTTGTTGTAATAACAACAAAACACTTTCTTTTTTTTTTTCTAACACGATTCTCCTAAAAAGAAAATTATATTTAACAAAAAAAAAAAAGAAAAAATTTTCCTTTGGGGAAAAATAGTCAAAAAGGTAAATGAGTAGGCGGTGAGGGTGGTGGCGGCGTCGGCGGCGGCGGACTCGATAATAAAAATAAAAATAAAAAAGTTTAAATTGAATATTTTATACGCACAACGGAAAAATTGTGAAAAGGGATATTTTAATAATTTTTTCCCTCTTTTTCCCCCACTCCCTCCCCTCTCTAGGGAAAGGGCGTAAAGAGAGAAAAGAAAAGGAAAAAGGGAACGGGACGGGGGGATTTGGAAATTAAAATCCAAATTATTTTCAGGTATTAAATTTTATTGAAGTTTTTTTTCATTTTTTTATCGTCGTCGTCGTCGTCGCCATCTTTTTTTTTCTACCTTCGTAAAATTGATTTCTTAATCAGGTATTTTATTTAAAAAAAAAAAAAAAATTAATTTATGGCTTTTATAAAAGCGTGA
Organism: Pediculus humanus corporis; assembly: GCF_000006295.1. Classification (NCBI taxonomy): domain Eukaryota; kingdom Metazoa; phylum Arthropoda; class Insecta; order Psocodea; family Pediculidae; genus Pediculus; species Pediculus humanus. The sequence goes on from NW_002986996.1 coordinate 649,750, forward strand.
ATAATAATAATAATAATAATAAATGTTTTTTTATTCGATTTTCTTATCAATTTTCTTTATCACTCGTTCGTTCCTTTTTTTTTTTTATTGAGTTTTCTGTGTGTATTAATTTTATTACTCTGTGTAAATGTGTTGTTGCCTTACGTATGCGAAAAGCTTAATTTTTTTTTTTAAATCGCGATTACGTTATCGAAAAATAGGAAGTGACGTCATTTTTTTTTTTTTACGAAAAAGTTTTTTACGAAAAGTACGAATTGTTTTTGAACTTTCTCCCACGTGGAAAATATTAATATTAATATTATTTTTAATTAATCGTCTCGAAAAATAAATTTAAAGAAAAAAAAAAATTTTTTTTTCATTCGTTTGTTCGTTTGTTTGTTTGTTTGTTGTGAGGATGTGAGTTGTATTTGTTTTTGTTTTTTTTAAAATAGAAATAAATAATTTTTTATTATACAAAAATGACATATATTTTAAATTTAAATCAAGTGGTCGTTCGTTTTGCTTCTTTTTTTTTTCATTTTATGTTTACCGTTTTTCTTTTTTTATTATTAATAATAATAATGATAATGATAATGATAATGATAATGATAATTATTAAACAATTGGAAAATTTAATTTTTTTTTTTTTACAAATATTTTGTTTGCCGTTGTCTTTGTCGCGTCTGTTAAAATTTTAAACGTGAATTTTCCTTTTTTTTACGTGTCTCCTTCTCTCTCCCTCTCTCTTTCTCTTTCTCTTTCACTTTCTCCGTAAATTCCCAAATTTTTTTTTAATGTTTCAAATAATAATAATAATAATAGATTTATACACATTTTATGAAAAATTTAGAAAAAAAAAAAAAGAAGAACAAACCAAAATTTTATGTCGAAAAACCGAAAGGAAAAATTATGTTTAGCTTATGTTAAAAATCGAGAACTGAAATCGAACCATAAAATAAAAATTAATCAACTCATTTTCCCGCTGTTGTTGTTGTTGCTGCTGTCGTTGTTTTTTTTTTTTTAATAAATAAATTTTCTCGATCTTTTGAAAAAAAGGTAAATTAATTAATAATTTTAACGGATTTAAAAAGTTTTAAACGAAAGCTTACTACAAAAAAAAGAACAAAATAAAAATGAAAAAGGAGAAGAAGAAGGAAAAGAAGAAGAAGAAGAAGAAGATGATGATGAAGATGAAGAGGAAGAAGCTTTTTAGCATACCAAATTGATTTTCTTTTTAATAATAAAAAAGAATAGACAATGAAATAAAGTTAATATAAATTTCAAATCATTATTCAAGTTAATAAAATGAAGATTTTGAATAATAATAATAACTTTTCATGAAGAAAATAATAATGATAATAATAATAATGAAAAATTGTTGCTTCTGTTTTTTTTTGTACGACGTTTGAGACGTTGTAATTATTATTATTATTATTATTAAAAAATCATGAAAAAAAATAAATTTGAATTTTTTTTTCTTTTTTAATGAAAATTTTATGCAAAATAATTCAAATCAAATTCTTTAAAACATTAACAAACAAACAAACAAACGATGATGACGATGATGACGATTTGATGGAAATTTTTTTTTTTTTTTTTTCTTAATTTTTAATCCCAGACCTTAAGATTTTCATTTATCATCATCATCATCATCATCATCTTCATTACATAAATTTAAAATTGAATTCGTTAAAATTAAAAAATAATAATAATAATAATAATAATAATAATAATAATAATAATGATGATAATATTTTTATTTTCTAACGATTACTTCGTCGAGTCTTAATTTTTTTTTAAAAAGAAATTGATATGTTGTTTGTTTGTTTGTTTGTTTGACTGGAAAAACAAAATGTTTTGAATTATTGTTCGAGGGAAGATAAAAGAAAACGGAAAAAAAAAAGAAAAGAAAAGAGAGAGAGAGAAAAAAAAAGAAAACTAACATAAAAGTTTGATCAGTTCATTCGACTTCTCTTCTTAAATCCGTCGACAATCAAGATGAATGCTTACTCGCAACAACATCAACATTAAATAAATATTTGCTGAGTGTAATCCCTTCCGGCAGGAATCCTGTTGGGGAGAGAAAAAAGTAAAAAAAAAAAAAAAAATTTTTTTTTTTTCCTTTTTTCCTTTTCGTCGTGAGTTTCGAATAACAATAAAAAAAAAAAAAGATATTCTTTTTTATTTTTCATATTTTTATATTTATGATGTCATCAATTATTTGTTTTCATTTCGATTTCTATTGAAATGGAAAAAAATAAAATAAAACTGAAAACGATTTAATTTTTTTTTTTTGCGGGGAGAAACGGGGGAGAGAGAGAGAGATAGAGAGATGGGGGGGGCGTGCAAGAACGGACGAAGGGAAAAAAAATAAGCAAAAAAAAGAAAAACTTCTCTTTTTTTATCTTTTTTTTTTTTTTTGACTTTTAATAAAAAGAAAAAAAAATTTAAAAAAGGTACCAATTATTTATAACAATCGATAAAATCGATATATCGTTCGATATTATCGATTTTTTCATATTGCACATCAAAAAAAAAAAAAAAAGAAAAATTTTATTCGATGTAATTTTTAAAAATTTGTATGGGTTTGTTGATTGTTGTCGCCTTTTTAATATTCTACCAAATTCTCTTTAACTCGACGAAATGAAAGCAAACAAACAAACAAACAATTCCCCTCCTTTTCTCACCACCACCACCATCGCCTTCCCCACTCCTAGTTTTCCTCGGTTAAAAAAAAAAAAAATTTCACTCGTATTTAATATTTAAAAAAAAAAAATAATCATTTCTCCGGTTTTTTTTTTTACTCTATCCTCGTATTGCCCCTCCCCTCCCCTTCCCCCTCCCTCAAAAAAAATTTCTGTCGTTTCACGCATGATGCGTGAAAAAAAAAAAAACGAATTTATTTATTATTTTAATACGCAAACGCGCGTAATAAACATTAAACACAAAAAAAAAAATGTCGCGTTACGTTTCGAAAAAAAAAAATTATTTTTTTTGTTTTCGTTTAAATAATTCCCGGGGAAATAAAAATAAAAAGGGAAAGAAAAACGGGGAAAAAATACAACAAACAAAAAAAAAGGAAAGGAAAAGAAAAGGAAAAGGAAAAACGTCGTCGTCCTGTAAGACATTTATCATGAAAAATGACATTTACGTTGTTAATCCTTAGGCACTAATCAAACATCATTGAACGAATTCAATTTTTTTGTTTTGTTTTCTTACTCTATGGAAAAAAAAAAAAATTTCTGAACAATATGATATTTTAACTTAAATATCGTAACGTTTTTTTTGGGGGATGAGAAAATGGTATTGATTGGTCCATCCAATCCTCTCTCCCTCCCCTCCTCTTCCCTTCTAATAAATTACGACTTGTTTTTTCTTCTTTTTACATCAAATTTTTTTTTTCTATTACCACGACGAAACTAGTTTTATATAAAAACAAAAAATTTCAAAGCCGATCACGAATAAATAAAATTTTTTTTTTTTGTCTAACCATTTGAAAAATTTAAGAAATTTCAATTGGAAACTTTTTTCCTTTTTTTATTCCTTTTTTCCTTTTTTTCCTTTTTTCCTTTTTTTTGGAATTTCAATTTTACGTTAAATGAATTCTCATTAACTAATTCTTTAAAAAATTAAATTTCAATTTAATTCATTCCGAACGGTTTTTTTTTTTCATCAAACCGACGTTCGAACGTCTTTCATTATCACGAAACAAAAACGTACGTGAAACGACAAAAAAATTCTCGCTAATAATAATAATTAATTAATTAATTAATAATTTTTATTGTTTAGAACGTGATATAATACGTCCTACAATCGTTTGTTTGTTTGTTTGTTTGTTTGTTTCAAGTGTGAGATTTTGTTAACAATAAAAAATAAATAATAATAATAATTGTTAAAAAAGGCGACACTTAAACAAAAGATATTAAAATTTTTTGCGTGTGTGTGTGTAAAAGGAAAATAAAAATAAAATAAAATAACAAAGGAATAATTGAATAGGAAAAATGGAAAGAAAAAAAATTGACTTTTCACGTGAAAAAAAAAAAAAAAAACTCGGGGAGCGGGGGGGTCGGGGGAAAAAGGGCGAGAAATGAAAGCTAAAGAAGCTTTACGTCATTTTTAAGCACAGTTAACGGTGAGCAAGGAAAAGCAATAATCTTCTTTACCATCTAATTGAAATCATAAGAAGATTTTGTTTTTTTTTTTTTTCGAGTGAGAGAGAGAGAGAGGTAGATAGATAGATAGAGAGAGAGACAGAGACAGAGAGAGAGAAACGCAATTTTCAAAAAAAAAATAATAATAATTTTCTCGTTGAGAAATTTTGCTTATGACTATGAAAACCCTTTCCTTTTTTTCATTTCGTATCTTTCTCTATCTCTCTCTCTCACACTCTCTCACTCTCACTCCTATTCTCTTTCTCTCTTTTTTTAATATTAAAATAAGGAGCGAAACGTTTTAAGAGAAACGGTAAAGAGAGAGAAAGAGAGTGCGGGGAGACGAACGAGGCATGAAATTGAAAATATTTCATTAAAAACCGACCCGCCGTTTCGGGTCGGTTTTTTTTTTTTGTTATAAAAAAAAAAAGAAAAAGGATAAAAGATGATGAGTATGATGAGATAGAAGAAGAAGAAGAAGAGATAATGATGATGATGGTGAAGAAATTTTTCTCGTACTTGTGGTATAATCGATAGATTTATACATGTGACGAATATCTCACCGCTCTTGCCCTATATTCCATTCATGTGGGAAAAACAACGCGTGTTTTCACGAATGTTCCATTACAAGAGAGAGAGAGAGAGAGATTGAATACTTTAAAATAATAATAATGATGATGATAGTATAGAAAAAAAAAGATTAGATTTGTTTTCTTTTAAATCTTTTTTTTATAAAAAAAAAGTCTCAAAGATTTTTTTTTTATTTAAGCCAAAAAGTGAATTTTTGTTCTACTCTCTCTCTCTCTCTCTCTCTCTCTCTCTTTCTTTCTCTCTCTTTGCCTCTCAGTTTACACGCGCACGCACACACGTACGCACGAAGTAAAATTAAATAATTTAAATAAATTTTTTTTGCCACCACTACCACTACCACCCATCGTCCGCCATTTTTATTCCCCTCCCCCTCTCTCTCTCTCTTTATCGCTCTCATCACCACAAAACCCGTTCATTAGAATTTCCAAACAATTTTTTTTAATAAAATTAATAAAAAAAAAAGTTTAAAGAAAAGAGAGACGGAGAAGAAAATGGGGGGGTTGAGAAAGGGGGAGGGGGTAAGGATTCAAATGAAGATTTTTATTTAAAAGAAAAAGAAAAAAATTTCCCATCGGAAAACTCATAAAAAAAAATTTTTTTCTCCCTTTTTTTTAATCCTTTACTGATAATGACTTTAACAAAAAAAAAAAAATTAATAATAATAATAATAATGATGATGATGATGATGATGATGATGATGATGATGATGATGATGATGATGATGATAATAATAAAATTATAAATCAGAAGATTATTCTAGAAAGTTTTAAATTTGTCAAGATAATAAGATCAATTCATTTTCTCGGAGTTAAACAAAAAAAAAAAATAAAATAAAATAAAAAAAAAACTCCCCCCGAAAAAAAAAAATTTTTTTTCTTTTTCCCTTTCCTTCCTCACCCCCCACCCCCTCCTTTTTGCTGCTACTGCCGCCGGATTTTCTCTAACCTTCCCGCCCCCACCCCTCTCATCTCGTTTCCATTTCCTTTTTATTATTTCTTATTCCACTTTCTTCCTCCTCTTATCTCTCAATTTTTTTTTTCCATCCCTTTTTGTACGTCTTTTTACCATCGAACCCTTCCTTACGCTCTTTTCTCCCCCCCCCCTTCTTACGCTCTTTTCTCCCCCCCCCTTCTTACTCTCTTTCTCGACCTGAGCATAAAATCTTTACAATATTACGTTGTCGAAAGTAGAAAAATTGTAAAAAGTAAAAGTAAAAATAAAATAAAATAAATTTTGCCATCGGAAAAAAAAAAAATTCTTATCGGCTGGTAAAAGTAAAGCAGACGAAAAAAAAAAGGTTAAAAAGGATTATTTAAAGGAAAAAGTGGTGAGGGTGTGGGGGAGGAAGAGGAGGCGGGGAGAGGGGGGTAAAGTTAAAAATTTTACTTTTTTTTTTTAAAAGTTAAATCGAAATTTTTTTTTTTTTTTTTTAAAAAAAGTTTAAAAAATTTTTGTTTTTATTTTAAACGAAACGATATTGTGACGTCATAATATACGTCATAGATATCAATTTTATAATGTTTCGTTCCAGTGATAAGAATGGGAAGAAAAAAAAAAAATTGACACTATTGTTCCAGATGAGAGTAGAGAGCATCAATCAATTTTCCCTTTTTTTCTACATGGTAGATAGTTTAATTGTATATAAGAAAATTGCAATGATTCAGCTGATTGATGGCCCGTGGAAAATGAACTCTATCATTCACTGGAGAAAAAGAAAGAGAGAGAGAGAGAGAAAACACCCTCTGGAGAAATCAAATCCCTTTCGGGTTATGTGTATTCTTATGTATGAATTACTTGAATCGTAACGACAGATTTTAACCGCAAAAATCATCCCTTATTCATTTTTTTTTTTCGAAATCTATTATTTTACTTATTAATTTTTAATATTACCGTAACGGGAAAAAAATTTTTTTTTTTTTGGATTTCCAGTCGACTGGAAATCCGAAGAGCGAGAGACTGGAAAGAGAGAGAGAGAATAATGTCAATGATTAGTTTTTGTAAGAATTTGTTTTTATTTTATATCGACTCACGCGCGTTTTTAGGGATTTTTTTTTATGCGAGAGTTTCACACTCTCTCTCTCTCTCTTTTTCTCTCTCTTTTTCTCTCTCTTTTCGAAAATCATTTTTCCATTTTTTTTTTTTTCGGATTCATTTTTAGAGATTATTACTTTCGAACAAGAGCTGAACAACAACCACCACTACCCCCCTCCACCTCTATTTTCATCGTCGGAATCGTTGCCACCGCCACCCGGTTTCGCCATATTTTATGATTAATGAACTCTTGAAATGGAGAAAAGCGATTTCATCGCATTTTGCGGAATGAAAAACTTTTTTTTTTTTTTTTCATTTTTTCTTTTTCTGCTTCCTTTTCTCTCTCTCTCTTAAATTTTCTTTTTTTTCGGGTCCGATTTTTAGTTTTTCCAACGTTATAAATTTTTTCACAAATGTTAAAATGGAGAGAAAAAAAAAAGGAAAAGAAAAAGAAAGAAAGAAATAAAAAAAATTTTGTCACGATGAAAATTATTTTTATTACGATTTTTAACTTCCTCTCTCTCTCTCTCTCTCTCTCTCTTTCTGTAATTCTGTTTCTTTCTCTTTTTCTGTATTTCGCTCTCTTTGTCTCTCATATTTTTCCTTCCCTATTTTTCCACTTCTTCCTTTTTATGTATCTCTCTTCATACACTCTTTCTTCTCTCTCTCTGTGTCTCTTTTTTTCCTTTTTTTCTGTCTCTCACTCTCTCTCTCTCTCTCTCTCTCTCTCCTCTTTTAAAAACAAATAAATTAATAAAAGCGGCGGCGTATATTAAGTACAAACAAAAAAAAATTTAAACTCAAACTTTATTGTTGTTGTTGTTGTTTTATTATCGTTTTCAAACGCGTCATCGGTTGTTTGGCATTTTCTTAATGAAACAATAATAATAATAATAATAACAATAAAATTAAACGTTCGTTTGCATGACATTTCAAATTTAAAATTTTCCGTTGGAAAATTATTGTCCAGGAGTAAATAACCTTTCGTGACGTTTTTCGCAAAAAAAAAAATCTTTGGTTTCGATTTTGTTTCGTTATTTTTTTTTTGTTTTCTTCTGCTTTCGATAAACTTTTGTAAAATAAGACATAAAAAAAAGGAAATTTTTTTTTTGGTTTCGCTTTTTAATTTTCCCATATTTTCACGACAATAAATAATAAAAGAAGAAGAAGAAGATATTTTGCGTCGTGGAAGAAACATATGGTCGAATGATTTTTACGTTTAATTCGTTGGTTTTGTCGGCGAAGAAAATAAAAGACGGGTGAAGGGAAGGGGGAGGGAGTCGGAAAATGTTTTCTACGAATGAAAATGCGCCAAAGGAAAATTTTACAAAAGGAAGAAAAAACAACAACAACAACTTGGTATGGTACACTTTACTACAATTCGAGAAAACTTTTCTTTTTTTTTTAAAAGGGAAAAAGACGGTTGAGAAATATAATGAAAATGGAAAAGAGAGAGAGAGAGAGAAAAAAAAGGAAGTTGAAAATTCGTTGTAAACTTGTCTTTGAATTCGTTTCTCTCTCTCTCTCTCTCTCTCTTTTACTTTCTTTCTTTCGTACTCTCATTTACTTTTCTACTTTTTTTTTAACTTTCTCTTTCTTTCTCATGCAATTTTACTTTCGTATCGCTAACATCAGCTCTTTTGTGTGTGTGTTTGATTCTTTAAATTTCCCCAACCCCAACCCCCCCGTAAAAAAAAAAGAAAACCTTTTTTATTATTATTAGTTTCTCCAGTGAATGTGGATTTTTCCAGGATTTTGAATAAGTTTTATTTTATTTTTTATTTTTTTTGGAAAAACAAAAAAAAAGTTTTTCCAACTTTTTTTACGTGACTTTTTTCAAACGTCACGACGACGACGACGACTATCGAGTAGAAAAACTTCTTTTAATTCTTTTTTCTTTATTATTTTCGGTTGAATCGTCATTTCTCAATGGTAAAATTTATCTTTCACCTTTTCCTTTCTTTCCTTTTTTAATCCCTTTTTCCTTTTCTTTCCTTCCTTTTTTCAAACCCCGGAGTTCATTGTTTTGAAAAATAATTTTTAATCCAATTATAAAAAAAAAAAAAAAAAGGAAAAACGTTTCGCATAAAATTTTCTTTTTTTTTATATTTTTTTAATTGACTTCTTTATCATTATTATTATTATTTCAAAAAATGTTTCCGTTTTTTTTTCCTTAAATTATCACAAAGGAAAAAAAAGGGAAAAAAAAGGAAACAATTGATTTAAAAAAATTCGATGATTTTAAATTGAGATTATATGACGTCATCATAATCATCAACTAAACGCCATTTTGTTTTTCTTTTTTTCCAGATTGTCTTTTAAATAACGATCCTCCAGATGTACCCCCAAGAAATCCCTCAATGAGCCGTTTAAACGGTAGGCCCGGTGGCCTTATGGGCTCCGTAGATAGGGATGACGATTTTGAGCCATCGTGCCTCGTGCGGACACCTTCGGGAAACGTTTACATACCCACAGGTGAGTATTTATTCGATTAACTTTTCCTTTTTTCTTTCAAACCGGATATCCGGTTAATATTTTGTTTTTGGGATTTAGATATACCGATAAAAAAATCACCATTAGATTACAAATCGAATTCATCGTGTAGTAGCCCGTCGAAAATGTTAGAAAATCATCAGCAAAAAAATTCTGATCGGTGTTCATTACCATTTGGAACTCCAGTTCCAGTACTTCCCGTCCGTAACAATTTACGACGACCGAATTCAACTCATTTTCCTCCGTCGAGATTTCAATTTAGAAAAGGGTTTACGAGTTGTTCGTGGAAGCGAACGGCTATTATATTTATTATATTATCGGTTGTATTATTGGCAGCCGTTACTTACATGTTAGGTAAGTCGAAACAATTCTTTACATTATTATTATTATTATTTCGTACCTGTACGCCCCTTTCGCGCGAAAAAACAATAATAAATAAAAAAATGCCACATAATAATGATATTTGACATAAAATAATTTTCCTTTTTTAAATAAAAAAAAAAAATTCGACTCCCCGAATAAAACGGAAATGCTTTTTTTTTGTCTGCATACGTCACTGCCGTTCGATTTTTTTTTTTTTTGCTTTTCTTTTTCATTCATTCTTTGTATGAAAATTATTTGTTTCGTCTTTTTTTTTTATTAAAAAAATTTCGTTTTTTAACATCGTTTTAATAATAATAATAATAATAATAATTTTTATATTGTTTGTTCTTTTTTATATTAATAATAATAATAATAATAATAATAAAAGAAAAATGAAAAATGAAAATTGAAAAAGCTTTATTAAAAAATTTAACGTTGTAAAATTGTTTTTTAGCTGCTAACTTCTTAGACTGGTCATATCAAAATGCTAAAGCATGTTCCGTGCTTGTGGGTGAAAACACGGAGGTTTTATATTCGAAAAGTTCGACCGATATCTCGCATAATAATAATAATAGAACATCGTTGATAAATCGACAAAGACCACAATCTCTACCTTCGGGAGGTAGGCAACCAACCGATGTAACAATTAAAAAAAATGATTTTCCTTTTAAAATTCGTTTGCGTAGAGGTATTGTTATTAGTAACCCGCATGAAGTTGTAGTTGAAGCACATATTTCCGACACCACGAATCAGCATGAGCATGACAAAAGTGTTTTAACGGTTAATTATAATATGACGAAATATGGATCACGTGATAAAAACAATACGGATACGATAAACAACGGGACAACGCGAAATGTGAAATTGAATTCGTCAAATCCTCCTCGTCGACGTCATCCCCTCCTCTTTTTAATGCCACCAGAAGAATATTACTTGAAAAAACCAAATTTCACACCGGATAAAAACAGAACGGAAAAGTCTGTTGACGATGTACCCGTTTCTCGAAGCAGCGGAAATAGGTTCGTCAATGACGACGAATCATTAGAATTGTCACCGATGAGAGAAAAAACAGAATACGAAAAAACCATACAGAGAATAATAAGACAATCGAATGGGGATGAAGTAAAAAAGGAAACGGAAATGAACGAAAAGGAAAGACCCGATTTAAATAAACTCGATAACGATTTAAAAACAATCATGGCGGAACGTTTGCCATCGTCTAGAGAAAGGATTAATAACGTGACGTCACACATGCATGATATTAAATCGCATGAAAGTTTGAAACTAACAAATTTAAATATTAATATTACGAATGAAAATGTCGGAGTAGGTAAAAATCAATCGAACGTTGAAAAAAATAATTTTTATAAAGATGAAAACGGGTTAAATTATCAAAGGAATAATTTATTACGCGTTTCCGGTTCGACAACAAACGGAAAATCCGTTGATAAGAAAAATTTACTATCTTTTGGAAATTTTTCGCGTTCCCACCACCCCAATGACGACGACGACGACTCCATAATTTTTTCAAACGGAAGTCTTAATAAATACAATTCAACCGAATCTTATTCTTTTTTACGCACTACTACGTCACCAACTACGTCATCAACTCAAGGTATGACAACGAGAATCGGATATTTTATCGGTGGTCAATGCGAATGTTCTTGCCCATGTTTGGATGCTGGTTGGAACGATGACGTCGTGACATCCATCGGTACGACAAACGAATATAGAAACATGAAAGTTTACGATTCTACTACTGACACGAACAAAATGGAAAATTTAACCACGACTGTTGATGAGTATTCAACCGAGACGGTTGTTAACAATGCCACAACGGAAGCAACAACAACAACAACAACCGAAGATGTGATCAGTAGTACAATGACCGATTTTACGAATGTTTTTTATGAAAATAATAATAATAATACGACAGTGGAATCGGCGACAGATGAAATCTATGATGAATCGTCAACCCAGTCATCATCAGAATCATCGACGATAACTGATTATAATTACGACGTGGAAGTAACGACGGGGAACGATATAGAAAATTCATCTGATTCAAATGTTGGATGCCCTGTTGTGACACCTCCGCCGCCGATGATTCTCGTACTTGAAGGTGAGGATGTTGTGTTTTGATTAACCATCCCAATGAATTATTTGCTAACGGACAAATCGGTACCCCCACTACCATCACCACCACCCCCGACTATGACGTCATTTAATAGCTTTGTGTAATATTCGTAGCTATGCTAAAATTTTGACTGTCGCTTACCAACGCATTAACATTTTAAAAAAAAAATTTTCTTTTCATTATGACGTAGCAGATAATTCCTTGGGATCGGAAATGCGTCACTTCCAGATTTTTTTTTTTTTTTTTACATTTTCCCCTTTTTTTTATGTTTTTCATCATCACTCATCGCCATGTTTCATTCAAAACATAAAATCTTAATCCACAATGTGTTCGATCCCCAAAAGCTTTTTTTTTTTTTTTAAGTGAAAAAGCAAACAAATGCGATGGAATCTTTCTCTCACCCTCCCTCTCTCTCTTACTCATGATCAATCAATCAATCAATCAATCATACACAATCATCAACGCATTCATAAAATCATTTTCATTCGCTTATGTGCGGGTGCGCGCGTGTGTTTGTTTGTTTTTGCGCGGGTTTTTGCTTACAGTAAATTTTTTTACGTGCGGCATATTACCCTAAAATTTAAACGGTGGTAAATTTTTTTTTTGGCTTTTTTTTGTCAAGTTGGAACAAGAGGGGTGGGGAAAAAATTACGAGTAATAAAAAGTAATAATAATAATAATAATAATAATAATTTTTTTTGGTAATTTTTTAATTCGTCGTGGTTTTATCATTATTTAATTTTAGTAGCGTGTATCCATCAGTTTTTTTTTTTTTCTAAATTAATTATTATTACCGTAATAAAATAATAATAATAATATTAATAATAGTAATAATAATAATTTGGGTGCATGAAGTTTTTTTATTTTTTTTCTCTTTTTCTAATTTAGTTTTAAAAAAATTCTTGTTTTTTAAACCTTTTTTTTTTATAATTTAACATTATCGTTTGTTTTTTTAGTAGTTTAGTAGTAGTAGAGGTAGTAGTAGTAGTGGTAGTAGTAGGAGTAGTAGAAATGTTTTGTTTTTCGATAAGTTTTTTAGTTTTTATCATCATTATTATTTTTATTTAAATTTATTATATATAATACGCGCACGCAAAACAAAATCACAATCATCGAATTACAAAACAAAAACAACAAAAATCTTTGTTTGTTTGTTTGTTTATTTAAAAAAAAATTCATCCGAAACGATTTCAGGTTTGTAATAATAATAATAATAATAATAATAATAATAATATTTTGATTACCGTCACGTCACTACCAGAAACTAATAATTTATATTAATGTTTACTTCACAACACGTCGATGCTTACGGGCATCATCGAAAAAAAAATTTTCTTTTTCTTTCCTTTTCTTTTCTTCTCCAGTTTTTTTTTTGCCGCTGGAAAAAAACGTTCTGGAATTTTTTTAAAATTAAAATTTAAATTTACGTTTCTTGCTTTTTTCATTTATATACATACATAATTTTTTGCTACGATTTATTGATATAAAAATAAAAATTTTTTTTTTTTCGGGTAATTTTAAATGGGGAAAAAAATGGGAGGAGGGAAAGAAAAGCGAGAAACACGTTCCGGGGGGAGAGAGGCGGGGGGTTGTGAAAATTTTGTCGCCAAACCGACAAAAAAAAAAAAAAGGGACAATGGAACAAATTTGATGTTATATATAGTTCGTTTAACAATTTATTTTTCAACTGAAAGTAAAACGAACTGATTGACGTTAAATGTTGGAGGGACCGCATTCGGAAAGATCAAAATCGATTTTTTTTTTTTTTAAATAAAACTGGAACGCTGGAGAATTTTTACTTTTCCTCAACTACTCTCCTTCACTTCCGTTTTTAAAAAAAAAAAAAAAAAATTTCCTGTTTTTTGATTAAATTAAAAATTTTTTAGGAGCTAGAACGTTTCCGGCAAAATCATTTCCACCGGATGGTACAACTTTCGGTCAGATATCATTAGGACAAAAATTATCTAAAGTCATAGCGGCTTATAGTTACTGGAACATGCAATTTTATCAATCGGAATCCGCATATGTTAAATTTGATTTTAGCATACCCAGAGGTGCCAGCATAGGGGTATACGCGAGAAAAGATGCTTTACCAACTCACACTCAATATGATATCATTGAAGTACTCAGCGGTTTTAAAACGAGAAACAAAAGAGGATCACACGTGAGTTTTTCGGATTGTTTGTTTGTTTGCTTGTTTGTTTGTTCATTTGATAATGAAAATGTTTTTTTTTTTTGTGTTTGTAGTTGACCGTTAAAAAAGACACGAAATATTTTATGGAACAAGGTCATTGGTTTTTATCATTGTACAATGACGATGGAGATCCACAAGAATTATCATTTACCGCTGGTATTGCCGAAGACATGACGCAAAATTGTCCGAATGGATGTAGCGGAAAGGGGGAGTGCCTTTTGGGACACTGTCAATGTAATCCCGGTTTCGGAGGAGAAGATTGTGCGGACAGTGAGTATACAAAATCTGGCAAACCTGTTTTTTTTCGTCGCGTTTGTTCGGAAAATTTTTTAAATGTTTGTTTCCCCCCTACCCTTAGGTGTTTGCCCGATTTTATGTAGTCAACGCGGAGAATACATAAATGGAGAATGCCAGTGTAATCCCGGATGGAAAGGTAAAGAATGTAGTTTAAGACACGATGAATGTGAAGTTCCAGATTGTAACGGACACGGACAGTGTCTTAATGGAAAATGCGTTTGCGTCGGAGGATACAAAGGAAAATTTTGCGAAGAAGGTTAGAAAAAATTTTCTTTTTTTTTTCATTTTTCTCTACGAAATTTTATTTATTTAAACTAAAAATTTTTTGTTTTATCAGTTGATTGTCCGCATCCGACATGTTCCGGACACGGTTTTTGTTTGGATGGAATTTGCTTGTGTAAAAAAGGTTGGAAAGGATCTGATTGTTCAACAATGGACAATGAAGCTTTACAGTGTCTTCCGGATTGTTCCGGACACGGAACTTTTGATCTCGAAACTCAAACGTGTACCTGCGAACCTAAATGGTCTGGTGACGATTGCTCAAAAGGTAATAAATAATAATAATAATTTTTTTTTTTTGGGGGGAGGGGGGAGGGGGGTTAATAAAGTAAAAAATCAATAACGGAAAATTTTTTTTTTTTTTTTTAAAGAATTGTGCGATTTGGATTGTGGAATTCACGGACATTGCGTTGGTGATTCATGCGTTTGTCATAACGGTTGGTCTGGAGAATATTGCAGTTTGAAACAATGCGATTCCAGGTACGCGTTCATAATTTCCATTTTTTAAAAAAAAATCGATTCCGAAAAAAAAACAGAAAAATACAAAAATTGATCGTTTATAGGTGCAACGAACACGGTCAATGTAAAAACGGTACCTGTTTATGCGTCACGGGATGGAATGGAAAACATTGCACGTTAGAAGGATGTCCTTCCGGTTGTTCCGGACACGGTCAATGTCGCGTCAATACCGTTGGAACATGGGAATGTAAATGTTACGACGGATGGAATGGAAAAGACTGCGGAATTCTTTTGGAACAAAGTTGTAACGACTCAAGAGACAATGACAAAGGTTTTTATCTCTCGTACAAAATGTTTAACTTATCACAAGTTGGCAATATTACAAAAAAAAAAAATTTTTTCAGACGGTTTGGTAGACTGCGAAGATCCGGATTGTTGCAACAGTCATCACTGTCGAGGGAATCAACATTGCGTTACGGCACCCAAACCCATAGATATACTATTGAGAAAACAACCCCCTGCGGTAACGGCATCATTTTTCGAAAGAATAAAATTTTTAATAGAAGAAGGAAGTCTTCAAAATTATGCTAAACAAGAAAATTTCAACGAAAGGTTGGTACCACTGCAAAAAAAAATTAAATTAAATTTTTTTTTTTTTATCTAAACACAATTGCTTGAATATTATATGTAAAATCGTGTGCGAGTCTATAACAAAAAAAAAATTTATGTTTTCACACTTAATTTAAATGTATATTTATCGTTGGTTTTTATGTTAACAACAAAAACAACAACAACGACAAACATTGTTTGTTAATGTTTTTCTTTATTTTGCAATTTAAAAAAATTAATAATAATGATTATAATGGTGGCTGGCACACTAATAAAATCAATATTTTAAATACGATAATCGTATATTCGTAACGGCTTTTCGCTTAATAAACAAAACAATGAAAATAATAATGATAATAATGATAATAATAATAAGTTTTTTTCTTTCATACTACTATTCTAATACGGCAGTGTTGTGCCCTTAGTCATTAAATTCCTAAAAACCAAATATACGTTTGTATACGTTAAACATGTAGTTTATTTGTTGATTGTTTTGAATGTTCTATCGAATTTATGTTTGTTATTTGTTCTTTCGTGCCGCAGCGTTTTTTGGAATCACTTCAATTCTAGGTAAGTTATTCATTTCAAAAAAAAAAAAAAATTTTTTTAACCGCCATTATTCTTCGGGTCCCCCGTTTTTTTTTTGTTGTTCTGTCGTGTGTTTTTCCTTTTTTTTTTTTGAACGATCGATTTTACTTTTTTTTTTCTTCCTTTCTTTTCTTCATTGTTTATTATTATTGTGTGAATGCGATAAAATTGTTCGTTTGTTTTGCATGTTTGTCGAACAAACACAACCGATAAATACTCTCACCTCCCCTCCCATACCCTCTCCATCCTTCCAAATCGTATATTCGTCTAATAAAATTATGTTCGCTTATATTTTCATTCTTTTTTTAATATTGTCGAATGCTTTTGTTTTTTTTATGTTTAAAATATTTTTTTCGGGGGGGAGGGAGGGGATTTCAAGGAGAAAATTAAAAAGAAAAAATAATTTAATTAAAAAAAAATTTTTCTTTAGCCTTACTTAGTCAAAGATGGTGGCGTCGGATATTAGAAAATTTTATATAAATGAAATTAATTATCATTATGTTTTTTTATATATTTTAATTTTAGTCGATCTGCTGTTGTTCGTGGGAAAGTGACAACACCCTTAGGAATCGGTTTGATGGGGGTTCGTGTTAGTACGAGCACACCCCTAGAAGGTTTCACATTGACGAGAGAAGATGGTTGGTTTGATCTTTTAGTTAATGGAGGAGGTGCTGTCACTTTACAATTCGGACGATCTCCTTTCAGACCCCAAAGCAGAATACTTATGATACCTTGGAACGAGGTGAGTAAAAAATCGATGAGGTCATATTATTGAGAAAACAACGTAATAATAATAATAATTTTTTTGAAGATCGTCATTATGGACAACGTAGTCATGAGCATGGGTGAGGATAAATCAATATCTTTAGCTCCTCAAACATGTTCGGCGCATGATTATGACGTAATGAAACCTGTTGTACTCGCAACATGGAAACACGGTTTTCAAGGGGCATGTCCCGATAAAAGCGCCATATTAGCCGAATCACAGGTGATTGAAAAGGAAAATTTTTAACAAACCGTATGTCGTCATTAAAAATGAAAATTATGTTTAAAAAAAAAAATTTCAGGTCGTGCAAGAAAGCTTGCAGATACCAGGTACCGGTCTTAATTTAGTATACCACAGCAGTCGTGCGGCGGGATACCTATCGACGATTCAATTGCAATTGACACCGGAAGTAATTCCTTCGACGTTAAAATTAATACACCTTAGAATAACGATCGAGGGTATTTTGTTCGAAAAAACATTTGAAGCGGATCCAATAATTAAATTTACTTATGCCTGGAACAGGTTGAACGTTTACAGGTAGATATTTTAAGAAAAAAATTTAATTTCCTGTTTGTCCAGGAAAGTTTTTATACGTGGAAATTTTTTTTTTTTGCAGGCAAAGAGTTTATGGTGTCACGACGGCATTGGTGAGAGTCGGTTACGAGTATTCGGATTGTAAAGATATTATTTGGGATGTGCAAACAACGAAATTATCGGGGCATGATATGTCCATTTCGGAAGTCGGCGGCTGGAATTTGGACATTCATCACAGATACAATTTTCACGAAGGTAATACCTTTGACTGATTAATGTCATTTTTGTTTTTTTTTTTTTTTTTTTTCAAAATCAATCCGAAACTTTTTTTTCTGTGTGTGAAGGTATACTGCAAAAGGGTGATGGATCAAATATTTACTTGAAACACAAACCCAGAGTTATTTTAACAACAATGGGTGACGGTCATCAAAGAGCATTAGAATGTCACGATTGTGATGGTCACGCTGGAAAAAAACAAAGGCTTTTAGCACCGGTCGCTTTAGCTGCCGCTCCAGATGGTTCGATATTTGTTGGAGATTTTAATCTTATAAGAAGAATTTTAACCGATGGAACTGTTAAAACCGTCGTGAGGCTCAAGTAAGGCCATTAAGTTTAAAAAGAAAATATTTGGCGGAAGTGTCTTCCGGTTTTACAATTTTTATTTTTCCTTTCCAGTGCTACCAGAGTATCTTACAGATACCATCTAGCTTTGAGTCCTTTGGATCAATCCGTTTACATTTCCGATCCGGAATCTCATCAAATAATTAAAATAAAAAGCATCGATGATTATACCGATCCTGATCACAATTGGGAACCCGTTGTTGGTTCCGGTGAAAGATGTTTACCAGGAGATGAAGCTCATTGTGGCGATGGAGCTTTGGCAAGGGATGCAAAACTAGCGTATCCGAAAGGAATTGCCATATCCGCAGACAACGTACTTTATTTTGCTGATGGTACAAATATAAGAATGGTCGATCGGGATGGAATCGTCACTACCGTCATTGGGAATCACATGCATAAATCTCACTGGAAACCCATTCCCTGCGAAGGAACACTCAACCAAGAAGAAGTAAATGAATAAATTTTGCGATGAAATCTTTTTAAATTTTAAAAAACAATTCTTAACTAAAAGTAATTTTTATGTCAGGTACATTTAAGATGGCCGACAGAACTCGCCATCAATCCTCTTGATGGTTCACTGCATTTGATAGATGATCATATGATTTTACAATTAGCACCAGACGGTAGAGTAAAAGTTGTTGCTGGAAGACCACTTAATTGTCCGACACCTTTAGGCGGATATCATTCCGAGTTGGCTACTCATGCCACTTTAGTTATGCCACAAAGTATCACTTTTGGACCATCGGGAGATTTATACGTTGCAGAAAGCGATTCTCAAAGAATAAACAGAGTCAGAGTAATAAGTAAGTTTATTTTCAACTTTTTTATTTTTTTATACCACATTTATCGATACGACATTTTAAAAAACTTTATAAATAAAATTTTTAGGTACTGACGGTAAAATATCCCACTACGCTGGAGCAGAATCCAAATGCAATTGTTTGGACAGAGGCTGTGACTGCTTCCAGGAGGAACATTACCTCGCTGCGACATCTAAATTTAACACTATTTCTTCAGTGACTGTCACTCCCGATGGAACTGTACACATTGCAGATCAAGCTAACTATAGAATACGTTCGGTAGTAGCCAGCATTCCCGAACCGAGTCCAAATAGGGAATATGAAATCTATTCTCCAGACACTCAAGAAGTTTACATTTTTAATCGGTAAAAATAATTACAAAAAAATTTTTTTTTTTGGCGGGAAAAATTACGAATTGAATTTATATTCATTTTAAATTTCAGGTTCGGTCAACATATTGCCACGAAAAATATATTAACGGGAGAAACATCGTATCTTTTCACATATAATGTCAACACGAGTAACGGAAAGCTTAGCACCGTCACTGACGCATCGGGAAATAAAGTATTCTTGCTCAGAGATTACTCGAGTCAAGTGAATTCAATCGAAAATACAAAAGGACAAAAATGTCGATTGCGAATGTCGAGAATGAAAATGTTGCACGAACTATCGACTCCTGATAATTACAACGTCACGTTTGATTATCACGGTCCTACGGGATTGTTAAAAACGAAACTTGATAGCACGGGAAGAAGTTACGTGTACAACTACGATGAATTTGGAAGGCTGACATCAGCGGTTACTCCAACGGGTCGTGTCATTAATTTATCTTTCGATTTAAGCGTTAAAGGAGCAACGGTTAAAGCTGCACAAGGGAATAGACGATCGGTATCGATGCTAATTAAAGGATCGTCTGTGGCAACTAAAATAGGAGAAGCCGTTTACGAAACAATGTCCGAAGAAAACGGTTCCGTATGGAGTAAAATGCCTTGGGGTCATACGATAGCCACGGAAGTTGTACCGTACACGGTTTTAGCCGATTTAGATCCCGTACTTGGTGAAAGTTTTCCTGTACCGGCAAAACAAAAGACTGAAATAGGTGGGGATTTAGCAAACCGTTTCGAATGGCGATATTTCCTACGAAGAGCACCCACCGGTAAAAGCAACAGCAAAAGTGGTAAAACAATTGTTCAAGTCGGTAGAAAAATACGAGTTAACGGTGAAAATTTATTATCGTTGGAATACGACAGAGAAACCGGAACCGTGGCTGTTTTTATGGGTGACGACAAATTAGAATTATTAAATGTAACCTACGATAAAACAGCACGTCCGATTAAATGGGGACCGAGAAATGGAATTTTTGCCGGAGTCGACCTCGAATACGACAGATTTTCCAGATTGATAAGTTGGACTTGGGGTGATTTAACAGAAAAATATGCATTCGATCAAGCTGGAAGATTGAACGAAATCAAATACAGCGATGGAACTTCCATGATGTACGCATTCAAAGACATGTTCACGAGCTTGCCATCGAAGGTTTCCACTCCTCGAGGTAGCGATTACCTTTTACAATACGACGAAGCTGGTGCTTTGCAATCTTTGACGACTCCCAGAGGTCACATACACAGGTTTTCGTTACAAACATCATTGGGATTTTTCAAATATCAATATTTTTCACCCATGAACAGACATCCTTACGAAATTATTTACAACGATGATGGACAGATATTAGCCAAAGTGAGTCCTCATCAATCCGGTAAAGTTGCTTACGTATATGATTCGACAGGAAAATTGGAAACCGTTTTAGCCGGTTTCACATCAATTCATTACACATATCAAGAAAGTACAAATTTAGTTAAAAACGTTGATATTATCGAACCCAATTTCGATATGAAAATCGAATATCGATATCATTCTGGAATATTAAAAGATGAAAGAGTCAAATTCGGTTCAAAAAGCGGTTTGAATAATGCCCATTACAAGTATCAATACGATGGTAATGCAAGGCTATCGGGTATCGATGTTGAACTCGACGGAAAAGAACTACCGCAATTGAGATTAAAATACAATCAAAACTTGGGCATGCTTGAAGGCATATCCGACTTAAGAGTGTACAAGAACACTTTCAACAGATCCGTGTTACAGGACAATGCCAAACAATTTTTTACAATAACCGACTACGATGATCACGGTCGAATAAAAACGTTACTCATGAACATAAAAGGCTTCGATGTGTATCGAATGGAACTTGACTACGATCAAAGAAACAGAATCAAAACACAAAAACTATCGATCGGCAGATCAAACATATTGGACAAAGTGACCTACAATGCTGACGGTCACGTCATGGAAGTAACGGGTACGAACAATTGGAAATACGTTTACGACGAAAATGGTAACATAATAGGAATATTTGAAAACGGTGAAAAAATGACTTTGGGTTACGACAGCGGCGACAGAGTCGGAAAATTTAGAGATGTTGAATTTAACGGTTACGACGGTAGAGGCTACGTCGTGAGAAGAGGGGATCATAAATATCGATACAATTCAAAAGCTCAAATGACACACGCATTCGAAAGAGATCGTTTTGCAACGTGGTATTATTACGATGATAGAGGCAGGCTAATATCGTGGCACGACGAAAGAGGAAACATAACACAATATTTTTACGCAAATCCGATAACTCCAGATTTGATCACGCACGTACATTTTCCAAAAACCGGAAGAACTTTTAGATTTTTATACAATGACCAACAAACGTTGTTAACCGTTGAAACGAGCGAACAACGTTTTTACGTGGCATCAGATCAAAATGGTTCTCCATTAGCTCTGTTCGATACGAACGGTAATATAATAAAAGAAGTTAGGAGAACACCTTTCGGTAAAGTTTTGAAAGATTCAAATCCCGACTTTTACCTTCCCGTCGATTTTCACGGGGGACTGTTGGATCCAAATACTGGATTAGTTTATCTTAATAAACGTTGGTACGATCCAATGATCGGACAGTGGATGACGCCAGCTTGGGAAGAACTTGCCAACCAACTCACGACACCCACGGATGTCTTCATTTACAGATTTAACAATAACGATCCGATAAATCCGAAGAATCCGAACAACATAACGTACATGACAGGTTTGATATTTATTATTATTATTTTTTTTTTTTTTGAAGACGTGGTTTTAGACTGTTTTCTAAACTCATTACGTATTCGTTACAGAATTAGACAGTTGGCTCAAATTGTACGGTTACAATTTGAATAATATTTTGGGAGCTTTGTACACCCAAAGACAAGTTTACAAACCAACTGCCAAAATAACATCACCGCAACTTTCACCCGATTTTGGTATCATGTCTGGATTACAATGCATAGTTCACAAGGTTTGTTTGTCTTTCTTCTCTCTCTCTCGATGATTGTCTTCTGCTTAAGTAAAAACATTCTGATTGGGAATTTTTTTGTTTTATCTTTGCAGATAACGGACAAATTTTCAGATTTGGGTTTTGTGCCAAAACCACTGCTCAAAATGGAGCCTAAAACCCGAAATCTTCTACCAAGGGTAGCATATCGTCGTGCCGTTTTCGGAGAAGGTGTATTGATATCGAGAGTCGACGGTAGAGCCATGGTCAGCGTCGTAGACGGAGTGAACAGCGTGGTTCAAGATGTCGTGACATCAGTTTTCAACAATTCATTTTTCTTAGACCTTCATTTTAGTTTACACAATCAAGACGTATTTTATTTTGTAAAAGACAACCCTTTGAAAATAAGGGACGACATGGAAGAACTTCGTCGTTTGGGTGGAATGTTCAACGTTTCAACTCACGAAATATCCGAACACGGAACTCAGGGTGCTAAAGAATTAAGACTGCATAATCCGGATGCTGCCGTCTTTATAAGATACGGTGCGGATCCGGATCAAGAAAGACATAGAATATTAAAACACGCTCATAAGAGAGCCGTGGAAAGAGCTTGGGAAATGGAAAAACAATTGGTCGCGGGTGGACTCCAGGGACGCGGCGATTGGACGGAAGAAGAAAAAGAAGAACTTTTACTACACGGCGAAGTCGACGCGTACGAAGGTGTCGACATACACAATCCGCACAAATACCCTCAGCTAGCAGACGACCCTGGAAACATAGCATTTAAAAAAGATTCGAAAAGGAAAAGGAGAAAAATCGGTAGGAGACCGATAAGATCTCACAAACACGATTCGTGACCAAAAAATTCATTTAGCACATCGGCGACGGAATGTTGTCCACCGCTTTTCTCCTGGTTCCACGACCGTTTCGAATCCCTCGTTTTAATTACTTGAACGCTGGAGAAAAAAAAAATTATCTTCCATAAAATTTTCCAAAACCAAACAACTCGACTGCATTAACACACTCATCAAATCAACCTTTAATTTCGACATTTTTTCTCCGATTCGATAACGGTCTATAAAAATATAGACTATAAAATAGCTATTATTATTATTATTATTATTATCATTATTATTATTATTATTATAGTTTAGTTTAAGTCTGGAACCGTAAAACAAAACAAAAAACTTTTAGTGAAAATTTTGTGAGATTCGACGTGTGTGTGTTAATGTTATTTTTCACAACAACACATTCAAATAGGTAATAAATAAATAAATAGTTAATGATAATAATAATAACTTTAATGGTAATAATAATGATAATAATATTAACAATAATAATAATGATAAAAAATTATTATTTTTTTTTGTACAATGATACGATTCGATTCACAACCCGAAAATTTTATTTTGTGTAAGAAAGAAAAAATTGTTCCTACTCTTCTCTCCCCCTTTCTCTCTCTATCTCTCTTACTCTCTCTCACAAAACAAAAAGAGAGAGAGAGAGAGAAAGATAATATTAAAAAAATTTATTACCGACATTTAAACGTTTTTGAACACAAGGAAAGGAGAATGATTTTATATTACTTTTTATTATTATTAATTAATTTTTATTACTCATTAATTCGATGATGATAATGATGATTATAAATAAGTAAATAAATAAATGAATGAGTTAATAAATAAATAAATAAGTAAATAAATAAATAAATAAATAATTTTTAAAACAATTTTTTTTTTATAAATTTGTACAGACGATACGAAATAGTAGGGAATTGATTTGATGATAATAATAATATTATAACGACAATTATTATTATTATTATTATTATTATTATTATCACTACTACTAATAATAATAATAATTTTTTTATATGTATACATAATGTAAATTTTTTAATAATGATAATAATAATAATATTTTTTAAACGATTGAGATTTTGTGCAATATACATATATATATAAATAAACATGCATAAGTGTATACACGTTTACACCCGCACGCACTCTCGCGCACGTACGCACTCACGTACGCGCTCTTTATGTACATATACATTTGAACAATAATAATAATAATAATAATAATATTAATGATGATAATAGTAATATTTTTATAAAATTAAGCGAAATACTCAACAAAAAACAAAAAAAAAAAATTTTTTTAAACAAACAAAAAAAAAAATATTATTATTATTATTATTATTTTTTTAATAATAATGTTAATAAATAAATTAATTAATAAATAAGTAAATAAATAAATAAAATACGTAAGTTTTAACGAGTAAATGTTAATTAATAATTATTATTATATTCATTTTATTTTTTAATTTTTTTTCCATTTGTTTGTTTGTTTGTTTGTTTTTTTTACTTAGGATAAACAAAAAAAAGCGCAAAAAGAAAATTTTAATAATAATAATAATAATAATAATAATAATAATGTAAATAAATAAACAAAAACATAGTTTTATTATTATTATTATTATAAATAAATAAATAGTCGAAATTAGGAAAATGAATGCAATAAAAAATTTTTGGTGAATTAGGAACGATTATAATTTTTTTGTTGTTTGTTCGTTCGTTCGCTCGCTCGTTTGTTCGTTTGTTTGTTTGTAGTTCATTTTTTTAATTTATTTCGACTAATGGCCAAATATATTTTTTCTTCCTTTTTTTATCAAAATTAACAAGAAAAATTAGGAAAAAGGAAAAAAGGAGTTTTAAAAAATAAATAAATAAATACATTTTTTCTTTTTGTTATCTTATATTATATTATATTATTATTATTATCATTATAATAAAAAATTAAATTTATTTGGCAATACAATCAAAAAATAATATTTAAATACGTACTAATACGACTGATGATTATTTTTTTTTTTTTTTACCGTATATTGTAAATTATATTATACATATTATATATAAAAAAAAAAAATTTTTTTTTTTTAGTTGCTCTGATTAGGTATTGATTAGTTATATTATTATTATTATTATTATTATTATTATTATTAATAAGGTGTAAAAACAAAGGAATAGATTATGGACAAAAAAACGTGTATATCAATAATAAAAAAAAAAAAAAACAAATATTTTTTAAATAAATATTAAAAATAAAAAAAAAGTGTGATTTTGTACAAATAATAATAATAATAATAATGATGATGATCATGATCATGGTGATGATGTTATTGATAAAAAAAAATTTTTTTTTTCATTTTTTTTTTTTAAGTAGTGATAAGTCCGATTTAAGCAATATTGTGGAATAGTTTTTTGTTGCTGTATTGTACAGATTATTATTATTATTATATAATAAGAAAAATTAAATAATAAACAATTATTACAAACTTTAAAATTTAGTTTTTTTTTATTGTGGATCCAGATACTCATTCCCTCAGATCCGGGCAGGGGGTAAGGCCCGCCCAGAAAAGGGGAACATCCTCGAGGCAGCGATGAACGCAGCTCGATGTGTTCTCACTGTCGCTCGGGGTAGTACCCGAACTTGATTCTTTTCGTCGGCGTACGCATCCGTCCCGACGGCCGCCGCGTCCGCGCTCCTCGAGGCGGGCGTGATGGCTGTCGGGTGGGCGCGTGCGAATGGTCCTCAGGACCATCTGTGTTAGGTGCCTAAATCCCGGACATTTAGGGATAGGAGGGAAACGGCGCGGGAGAGGGGTTCATCGTGTGCAATGAATGAGGCGTAAGGACGTACGTGCGGTCCACCGGCGGGTTCACGATCGATCTCAGGGTTTCGTCCGGCACGGGGGCGGCGTGGGTCTTCGGCTGGGAGGTCCTCTCCGACTTCGAGTCCCCGAGCGATCACGCCTACGTGGCGTTCTCGTTCGGGGCTCCTCGGAGCTCAGAGGGGGGTAGCCTCCTCGTCCGACGTGCCTCGCGTCGTTCCGCCCCGGTGGAGCCTGGGATCGTTCGACGAAGAACGCCTCGCCGAGTGCCTCGTCGCGAAGGCCTGCAAAAATGAAGTTACCCCAGGCGCGATAAGAAGCGTGCCCGAAATAAACGACTTGCGACGGATCTCGGACTCTTGCACGAAGAGGGTCGGTTCGCGCGCAAAGACGCGGAAACGGCCGAAGTACTGGTGGACAGACGAGATAGGAGAGTTGCGGAAGGAGTCCTGTCCCGCACGTCGCCGGTTCATTGGCCGAACAAAACTACTGATCAAACAAGGCGGAAGCTACGAGGACATCGTGAACGAAGACGCGAGTTTAAAGGCGGAGTGGAGGGCTTCACGGGTTCGGGTTCGCCGAGCGATATGGATTTCCAAGGAGGCGTATTGGAAGGAACTCCCGAGCTAAGTAGATTTGGATCCGTGGGGTCTCCCGTTTCGTCTCGTGACCAATAAACTGAGGGGTTTGTCGGGACTGCTGACGGTCGACATGACGGAGAAGTTTCTCGCCGAAGTGATCGCAGAGCTCTTCCCTCGCGTCGAACCGTTCGCGTTTTCCTTAGCGCATTCCCTCACGACGAAAATCGCGACGCCGCAGTGACGGAGGGGGAGGTCCGCCTCCTCCTCGACGCGGCCTCGAAGAGGCGCTCGGCTCCGGGCCCGAACTGTGTGCATTACCGCAGCATCGGTGAATCTGCAGGGGAGCTGTGTGCGCGTCTCTCGGCGCTCTACACCGAGTGCTTCCGAGAGGCGACATTTCCGACAACACGGAAAGAAGCCAACCTCGTGTTGCTCGACGCCGAGCTCGTATCGACCGAATTGTCTTCTGAACGTAGAGGGCTCAGGGGGACGGAGGACGGACCTCTCTCTGAATCAGTACAGCTTCCGGGCGGACTGTTCGATGACAGACGCACTCGACAGCGTGTGCGCCGGAATCCGGGAAACTCTTCGTCGAGGCCACGTCGCGAATGCCGTCTCGGTTGACATCAAAAACGCGTTCATTCGGTACGGTGGTCTGCGATAAGGGACGGACTGGCGTCGAAGTCCGTCCTCGACTACTTGATGTCGATCATCAGCTCCTTTCTCTCGGAGAGGAAGATTGCGTACGAGAAACCGGACGGAATGGCGGAGAGGGCGGACGTGTTCTGCGGATGGAACGTCGCCTACGACCGCGTCCTCACCCGGACCGTTCTTCCCGAAGGCGTATCGTTGACTTGCTACGCCGACGACACTCTGCTCCTCGCTACCGGTCGCGGGTGGGCAGAGGTCCGCGAACGCGCCGAAACGGGACTTAACGCGACGGTGGAGGCCATCCGAGACACCGGTCTCCGGGTATCTCCGCCGAAGACGGAAGCTTGCGGGTTTCATCGTCCGCGCAACCCGCGTCCTCGCGACTTATCGTTAACCGTGGACAACGTAAGAATCGGATTGGGGGCTCGCTAAAATACTTGGGTTTAGTTCTCGATTCCGGTCTTTACTTCGGGGAACATCTGGCGCACCTCGGACTGAAGATCTGACCCGTCAGCGCGACGTTAGGGTCCTGATGCCGAACCGGCGCGGACCGCAGGCCAGGATTAGGCGATTATACGCGGCGATCGTTCACTCCGTGGCCCTGTATGAAGCTCCGGTTTCGGCAGCTCGGCTCTTCTCGAGAAGGTGATCCAACTCCAAAGGGCGTCTTTGAACAAGGTGGCGACTGAGCGAACGTACAGAGACGTCTCGGCGGAGGTGGCTTGTCTTCTATCGGGCGCTCCCCCGCTCGACCTCCTGGCAATGGAGAGACTCGTCCTTTATCGCATACGGGGTCGCGGCGAGCCGAGGACTGCCCGTCATCGCGACTAGTGCGTCCTTGGGGAGATTAATGCTTAATCTTCGGAGCCCTAGGGTTGCAGCGAGAAAGCTATACATAACTATGGTTCACTCCATAGGTCTGTATGGGGCGCCGGTTTGGGCAGAATCCGTTGCCGGCTTCAGGCTCCTTAGGCAGGGAGCGATGTAGCTCCAACGCGCGTCTCTAAATAGGATGGTGTTGGCGTATGGGGCGTCGCCGCGGACGCAGCTTGCGTTTTGTCAGGGACGCTTCCTCTTGATCTTCTTGCGTAGGAGAGGCTTATTCTCTATCGGAGATGGAAGGTCGAGGAAGGACGCGTTTCGTAAGTAAATACTTGAGGCTTTCCGGGCACGCCTGGGAGACGGCGGAAACATTACGGAAGGAAAATCGTACGCATACTAGGACAGCGTATCTCGGAATGGTGAGACATGAGCATGGGGCGTTTTCTTTTCGTCTCACGCAAATACCGAGGGGGCATGTTTTTGGTTCGTACCTTGCGCGTATCGGCAGAGATGAGACGAAGGTGTGCCGAACACAGCAGAGAAGCCCGAATGAGGCGATGATAAGCGACGCCTCGTTCAGGTTATTGGGGGGACCTGACCATTAGGGAATTAGTGAAGAGTTTTCTTTGAGATCCCAGGGAGTGGTCAGCAATCTCGCGTTTCGCGAGGAACGCGAGATCAGAGGAAGAAGAGCCGTGAACGTAAGCAAGAGATATTAGGGATCCGTCGCCGCCAAGCGGGCGAGTTATAAACAATGTGAAGAGCAGAGTTTGACCGAAAAAGCCATTCGGGAAGGTTTCATTTTATGAGTAAGTAAGCTTGTATAAGAATCTATGTGTGTAACTATAGACGCAGAGACTATTTTTTCCAATGGGAGTTTTTTGTTATTTATGTTCGGAAAGACTGCCAGTCCTTTGGAAACATAACAATAACAATCATGGAAAACTATAAAAAGGCAGCTCCCAGGTCAACGGAGCTTTTTGATCAAAAACATCTCCTAAGAACTTTAAAATAATTTAGTGATTAAGTGTGTTGTTCGCGATTAAAGTAAAATCCTTTTTGCTCACAACATAAAATTGCCGCAGTCGGTAGGATATTCCGGACAGCGGGAGGCCATAAAAATTTTTTTGAAAAATTTGTCTCTTGTTGGTGAGTTTTAACTCTTGATCGGAATACAAATTTGTTCCTGTGAGTAATTAAGAAGGTGCTTATTTGCGAATAATGCCTAGGATAGATCCAAACCCTGTTTATTCATCTCAAATTTCCTTAACATTTTTGTGCAGTTTAATTCCAACTTTCTTTTCTGGAGAAAGGGATCAACTTGACGAGTTCATTTCAAATTGTGATTATGCTCTAAGTCTCTCTCCGGAGGAGAGATTAAATATCCACTTTTCAGATTCATATACTCTAGAATTACTGGAAAGGCTAAGGATAAAATTCCAGTATATAAATTTGATAATTGGGTTGACGTTAAAGCAAAACTAATAGAATTATACCAAGATAAGAAACATCATATTCAACTCATGGAAGAATTGAAACAAGAGCCTGATGAAACAGTTAAAGAATTTTACCAAAGATTAGAAACTATGACCTGTTAAGTTAGGTCAAGTTTAAATTTAGATATTAAGGGGAAAGATAAGGATTAAGGTTAATAATATAACCTTAAGTCGTCTCATTCATCATACACACCCAAGAATATCCCAGATGTTAAGATGGAGAGACTTTGACAACTTAAATTCAGCATATTCAGCAGCCATTATTGAAGAAAGAGACTTGAAAAGGACAAGAGATAATAAACCCTGTAAGTCCTGAGAATGTAATCATAACATGTCGGGATAGCAATCAAGGCCAAAACATTTGGTTCAAAATTCTAAAACCTGTCAATATTGCAAGAAATCCGGACATGTAATGGAAGATTGCTTTTTGAAAAATAGAAACAGTGCACGCTATGAAGACTTTAATTTAAGGAAAAGAAGTCAGAACATTCCGGCTCCAAAACGAGTTGTTGAAAAGACCGTAAATTTAAACATCCAAGAATCCCCCCAGTGGAGGACACCGAACTGGAGGATTCGATACGCCATGAGAAGGTGTCCGAAATATAAAACTCTTCATTAATGACGGACGTTTAAATTTTGTAAGGATACGGTCCCCTAACTCATTACGACTCATTTTAGATACAGGTTCCTGGAATAAACTTAATGAAAGCTTGCAAATTAACACCTAATACTAAATTCAATCCTAAAGAAAAGGCGAAACTTCAAGCGATCAGTCCAAACCAATACCTGGAGACAGTTGGTACTTGTGAAATCCCACTTGAATTTGATGGAAGTTTATAACCACTAAATTTCATATCCTAAACCAGACGAGTAACGTCCTTATGATATTCCTTGGGATCACGGGAAAATTTGTCCACGCGGGAGCGATTCCTCTCCGGAAGCTCCCAATTCTCGCGAGTGGTTAGCAAGCGTGGGATGGCACGAGCGAATCACTCATGCGGCAAAGAAGAAGTTGAAGAAAACGGCGACGATAGTGTTGACGAGCGACGACGTCGGAGGCTGGGCAACGGATTCTCGCTCTTCGAATCTACGGAGTCATCTGGAAGATGGCAGGGGTGAAACGGCTCCGGAAGCTCACTTCGTCTCTGCGGAGGAGGCGCGAACGGCGTGGGAGGTCCCGACCGTCTCCCGAGGCACGAGGTAGGAAAGGATTCGTCCCGGTACTCCGAGTCGGGCTCCGGATCTCTTGGTCGATTATGTCGGGGGGAGATTCGTCCCGGCTTCGGTGCGTCGGCGTTCTTCGGTCGGGAGTCGTGGCGGGCTCCTGTGATCCAGCTTCTAGGAGGCAAAGCGCAGCGGACGCTTTCAGACCTGCGCTACGTCAGGAGATTGTCGGGGAAAACGGGGATTAATCGTCTATTTTCAGGTGTGCATCTTCGATCTCTCCCACCAGGAAAGCAGCAGGAACGCGAAGCGAAGGATTGCAGGAGAGGTCGGACGGGAGTGGCAACCCGTTCGGCGTCGCTCGGTCCAGAAACTCGCGGCTCCTGCCACGGAGGCGCGAGTGACGTGGCAAATCACGACCGCCTCTCAAAGGGTAATTCCGGAAGAAGAAAATTCGATGAGGAGACGACGACTAGGATTCTTTAGACGGACAGATATGGGTGCTGCAGCGGCGAATGTAAATTCTTCGTCAATGAGTACACATACACACATATTTACTTACTTCTAACATTTCTTGGGGGATCGGCGTCCCCGGTCGATCTTCCTACCTTTCGATCCCCAATTTACCGTTAGGGAGGATGTGATCAACAACTAGCACTTATCTTTCAACATTTTACCCTTAACAGGCGGCGATGGTAAGTCTGAGTGGGTAAAAACCATTTCTCCTGGGTCAAAAAAAAGAAATTTCAAAGCCGTTAGACTTACTTTCAGAAGAAATTCTATCTTCAAATAAAATTTATTTAAAAGCGAGAGCGGAAACTCTACTTACAATAAATATAAATAGTTCTAAAATAAAAGAAGGTACAGTACCTGATTTAAAAATTGTGAAAGATGTTTATTCGTCTCGGGCTGTTGTGAAGGTAAACAATGAAAATAAAGCTCATGCCACCATTTTAAACACATGAACAACAGATCAAATAATTGAGCCAATCACAATTAGTCTTTAGAGTCTTCCAACCATTGTTTTGAAATTAAAAATCTAGAGCCACGACCAAGTGGGAAATTGATATTGAAAAATAATTTGAAATTAGAACATGGAACGAGAAACATTTTAGACCATATTTCCTCTTTGGAAGAAAATTTTATCTTAAACCGACGAATGTCAGGAATAATAATAAACTTTGAGTAACGTTAAAAAAATAATTTATTTTATTATTAATAATAATAAATTTTTACAGTTTTTGTCAATTTTCATTACATATTAAAATCGAAAAAAATAATAATTTTGTTTTATTTATTATTATTAACTAATTATAATATTTATGTACATAAGTAAATTTAAATTAACAATTGTTTTTCGTTCGAGTAACATGAAAATACTTAATAACTATTTATGACACAATCATTATTTTTTCATTCATTGTCATTGTTTTTGTTTATTTACATAACTATTTATTAAAACATAACTTGTACATACATGATGCATGTTGAAAAAAAAAGAAGATATGATTTTTTAATGTTTCTTTTTTTCAAATATAAATTTAAATTTAAAGACTAGATGTCAATATTCAGTTCGATTTTTATTTTCATTCGATTGATACTTATTAACACTGTGTATTATTTTTAATAAAAAAAACAAAATAAAGTCTTAAGTAGATCCAGAATTTGATTTTTTTAACAATACTTTTAAATATTTTCCTCGAGTCATTTCTTTCGATTCTTCGCATCCTAATTGATAAGCTGTATCATATAATTTTTTAACTTCGGAAACTAAGCCGGAAGGAGTCAATTTGCTTAAATCTACATTGAACATAATTTATAATGAAATATGTAATAATAATAATAATTAATGAACAAATACAATTATTGAAAAAAACTTACATAATAAAAATGCTTTATCATCATTATCTAATCCTTTCATCCATGTTTGTCCTTTTCCAAATGATGTAGTATTCGCTATGTATTCAGACACCCCTGGAACTAAAAACCGCAAACATTAAGAAATCATTCAAATATAAAGTTCGAGTGTTTTCGAGTGTTTCGTTAGGAAACAACAGTTGATGTTGTGTTTTGGCGAAACAATCGATTTGATCAATATTATTGAACTTACTCTGTTCGGGCCACAGTTCAGGGGAGGTACGATCAAGTTCCTCCATACTTAGTAGACTTTCTTCTATAATTGAAGATCCCACTGAAATTTAAAAAACAAAAAGATCATATTATCATTATTTGCATATTAATTAAAAATAAAACATTATTGAAAATTAAATTAAACACCGAGATGATATCAACAACTCACTCGAGACCATATATCCTACCCAAGTTTTCCATAATCTGCAAATTCTCAAATAATTAATTTCAATCTCTCACCTGAATTTGCTTTGATGAAGATGGGAGGTTCCATCTTAATAAATTGACATTTGGAAAATTTTTCTTTGCCTATTTAATTTAATTCCGATTCCAATACTATATAATACTGATATGTATAAAATTTATAAATCTTACTTTAATAATATGCCAGGGGATTCTTGACGCAATCTTAATCGTTTCCCATGCAGAATACAAATAAAAAAACATTAATTTTCTGTTTGGTAGCGTCCAGTTGAAAACGAGAATTACCGTGGAATTAGAACCACGTTCGCAAAATGGCGACAACTTATTACAATATTGCCACCTATTCGAAGGCGCCATTTTGAATTATTTTCAACGGTTTTTCATGCATATATATATAATTCACCATACTTATTATTATTTTTTACCTAATTGACATTATTCCAATTGCAAAATTCTTTTAATTTTATACTCTATGACTTTTATTAAACTTAAATCTATTGAAATATTAATATTAAATAGAAAAACGAGGCCAATAAAATAAAATTTTACAACCCTAATAAACCCTCATTGTTTTTTGTAAGACTGTATTGAAATATTTAATAATAATAATAAAACAAAACTAAAGTTAATGGAAAAATTTTGTTTAGCAACAAAAAAATAAGAATAAACAGCATTTATTATTAAAAACAATTTATTTATTTATTTATTTATTTAAACACAATTTCAACTGTAAAACAAATTAAAAAACAAAAAACTTTTTTTGTTTTTACACATTTTTTTTTTTTTTGAAAATATTACAAGAAAAATTTAAACTTAAAATTAAAATATTTAACCATTATTATTATTATATTGGAATGTAAAAAAGAAAAACAGAGAGAGAGAGAAAGAGAGACTTCATCTCCTTTCATCAATAATAATATTAATAAAAAATCAAACTTATATTCAAAACTACAACATTTTCCTTTTTTCTTTCCTTTCCTTTCCTTTTTTTTTCTAATTTAATTTTTACATAACCATAATTTCCTTTTTTCCT
Source organism: Pediculus humanus corporis (assembly GCF_000006295.1). Classification (NCBI taxonomy): domain Eukaryota; kingdom Metazoa; phylum Arthropoda; class Insecta; order Psocodea; family Pediculidae; genus Pediculus; species Pediculus humanus. Next base: position 683,751 of record NW_002986996.1, read on the forward strand.
TTTTCCCTATCAAAAACCTTAATTTTATGTTATCACTTTACATAAATGGCTTTTATCAACTACAATATATATAAAAACTAAATGACCAATAATAAAAATAAAAAAAAATTTTCTCTCTCACTCTACTTATGAGAGAGAGAGAGGGATAGAAGATAAACTAATTTCCTAGTAAATCTCCTTTAATACAATAATAATAATAATAATAATAACCGGTAAATCATCCATGAGATCAAACTAAATATAAAAAAAAAAATTAAAAAAAAAATTTATACATGTACAAGTTATTAAAATAATAATAATAATAATTTTTTTTGTAACACACAAACAAACACTCAAATATTTTACATTTTTTTTCTTTTTGTTTTGGTTTTGGTACCTTTAAAAAACAAAATAATAATAATAATAATAACATGTGCGCTTCCTATATCGTTAATTAATAATAATAATTAAAAAAATGGAGGGGAAGGGGGAGGGAGTGAAATAAAATTTATTTTAAATTCGCGATCATTTCATTTATTATTTAATTAAATTAAAAGAGTTATGAATCGTCATCGTTCGTGACGTCATCACTCTAAAAAAACCGTTAACTTCTTATCAGCATCTACCCTTATCACCATCCTTCCATCTTCGGTGGGAGAAAAAAAAATAAGGCACGAGAGTGTGAGCGAGGCAATGATTCAAGTTTCGATAAAAAAAAAACAAAAAAAAAAAATTTCTGCGACAGATCGATATATCGCGAGTTTGATCGATTCTTTCATTATAAAAAAATTTCTTACTCTATGCTTACTCAACGCACAAAAAAAAATAATAAAAATAAAAACGTTAAATAACAAACAAATCCTTTGCACGAATTTTCATTTTTTTTTTCCTCTTAAAAACTTTTAAACCAATCATAATAATAATAATAGTAGCAGTAGAAAAAGTAATTAATGATAATAATAATAATTTTTCATTTTAAAAAAATGCCCCCCGAAAAAAAAAAATAAAAATAAAAAATCAATAAAAAAATTAACAAATTGAATTACATTGGAATGACAAAAACACGTTACAAAATATTAATAATAATAATGATAATAATAATAATCATAATCATAATAATATTCATATCGGCAAAAAAAGGCGGTAAAAAAACACGTGAAATTTCATAAATGACGCGATAATAACACTCATTCGTTCATTCATTCATTCAAATTTATTTATTTATTATCTATTTAATTATTTATTTATTTTTAAAAATGGCAGTGTGAGAGCAGAAGCTTTATCTTCTTTATCTATCATTTATTTATTTATTTATTTATATTAATAAATTTTTTTATTTAAATCAGGCTACTACGTTAATTGTACTTCCGTTTCCATTTTTTTTCCTTTTTCATTTTAAAGAAAAAAAAATTATTATTATTATTATTGAGATCAACAACAAGAAAATTCGTCATCGTTCCGCGTTAAAATTATCATCATCATCATCATCATTATTATTTTTTTCGTTTCTTTACACCTTAAAACCGGAAATGAAAATTTACGAAGATAGAAAAAAAAAAAAATTCATTTCAAAATATAAAATTAAAAAATTCTTCATCTCTTTTCCTTTTTGCCCTTGTTAAATAATAATAATAATAAACACGCGCGCACACGCACCCGCACACTCACACTCACAATCCATTCCATGATACATAATCATAATAATAATAATAATAATTCGTTTTCATTTTCATTTTTTTCTATTTACAAATTTTTTTTTTTTTCCTCTTAAATTAACAATTCATTTTTTTTTCCAGTTTTTTTTTCTTCTCCAGCTTTTTTGTTTTTTTTTCTCCAGTTTTTTTTTCTCTCCATGAACAAAAACGGAAAAAACTTTTTCTTTTTTTCTTTTAATGTACAACTTAAGTAAAAATTAAAAATCACAAAAAAAAAAAAAAAAAAAGAATTTTTTTTCTTTTTCCAAGTTAAGGCACTTTTAAGGCAGCCATTTTTATAAGACAAACGACTTGTAATAACAAACAAACAAACAAACAAACAAAAAAGAAAAAAAAAAAGAAAAAAAAAAAGTTACTTAATTATATGACATTATTTACAACAATAAGATATTTTATCTTTTTCTTTTTAAATAATATATATATATATATATTATATATTAATTCATTTATCTATCTTTTTCTATTTTTCTCTCTTTTAAATCATTATTATCATTATCATTATTATTATTATTACTATCAACTATAACAACTTTTTTTTTTAATAAATAATAATTAATTTTTTTTTTTTTTTTGGGTAAAAAAAATTTGGCATTTTTACTTTTGGCTTCTTGGGGCTTCTCTCCTCTTCCTCGTCTTTACCATCTTTTGCTAAAAGTGAACGTCTTGAATATCCGTCGGAGTTTCCGGATGACCGTCGACCGTGTCTTCCTCCTTCACCGCCGCCGCCCCGGCGTTCGTCGTCGTCGACAAATTTTGCAAACCGGATCCTTTGCTCGATAAAGATGATTGTTGTTGTTGTTGTTGCTGCAGCTGCTGCTGCTGTTGTAGCTGTTGTTGTTGTTGTTGAAGTTGCTGTTGAAAAGCCGCAGCTTCCGCTTGGAAAACCTCTTCGATTCTATTTATGACTATTTCAATGTCTTCCGGACATGATAATTTCAACAAGGCACATATGGATTTTAAAGCTATGTCGGAGGATGCGATTCTGAGTCCTCTCACGGCCGAACATATGCAAGCCGTGGCAATGACGGACGGTGGAACGTGTACGAAATCGGGTTCTGAAAAAAACAAAACGACAGAAAAAAAAAAATTAATATCGAAAATTCTTCACCTTTACGTCTGACGTCATCGCGATGATGATGATGATGATCATAAAGGTAAAGCAAAACGACAACGAATTCTTCGACGGTTAACCCAAACGTTTCCATTTTTTTTTTTTTTCTTTTTGTGAATGAAGAAACGTAATCAGGTATCGGGACGATCGTACCTGAACAAATTGGAAAAAAAACAAATCGAGATTTAAAATTTAAATGGACTCATTTCGTCATCTTGAGAGAGAGAGAGAGAAAATCCAAAGGTGCTATTTTGTATTGTTGAATGAATCTTGTTTTTGATATCGCAAATAGGGTTGCTGTGCGTTTTACTTACGTGCAGGGCTCCTGCAACCGAAAGTAAAAATCACCGTTGACGGTTTTTTTTTTTTTTTTTTTTTTTTTTATAACCGATCAATAGAGATGGAAGCAATAATAATAATAATAATAATAATAATAATAATAATAATAATAATACATTTCCTTTTCAATGAAGGAGAAAAAGTAAGTAAATTCAAAGAATTCTTTCCTTCCTTCCTTCCTTTCTTCCTCCCTTTTACCTTTTGGGGTTATTGAATTGTTTCCTTCCTGAGAAATTTTTTTTTTTTTTTCGGGTTTCGTTTTTGTTTGTTCCCATGGTTGTCGTTTGTTTAAGAAAAAAAAAAAATTTGCAAAATTTTCTATTCGTTACGCTCCCCACAATCGTTATTTAATCGTGAAACGAATTAATTTAAAAAAAAAAAAAAAGCTGATTTTCGTTTAATTGTATTGTTTGTTTCCTCGTGTCATTTTTAAGTTCAATGTCGTCCTCGTCGTCCTCGTCGTCGTATGAAAATATTATTATTATTATTATTATTATTATTATTTGCTAGATAGTATATAATCGTGACCTTCTGGTTTTTGCGGTTTAAGCGCAACGGTCGTCGTTCTTGAAAATTACACGTAAAAAAAAAAAAAATAAATAAAAACGACGTTGACGACGACGACGACGACGACCTTTTACCTTACGACCCTTTCACACGTGTAAAAAAAAAACCAGGTATAAAAAAAAAAATATTCCGAATAACTTTAATTAACTTTTCAAAGAAAAAAGAAAAATGGTAAAGACCAACGGTTAAGAAACCTTCGATAATGAGACCCATTGTGTGATTTTTGGCAATCTAAAAAAAAGGAAGTAAAAAAAAAAAAAAGGGAACGAGGGGAAGAAGGTAGAAAAAAAAAAAAAAACAAGCATTCAATTCCAAAATGTAAAACCCACCGGGAGAAAAGGAGGAGGAAGAAAAAAAAAAAAAAATTTACGTGAAAAACATTCAATCGGTCCTTGATTATTATTATTATTATTATTATTATTATTTATAAGTAAATACCCACAAACGAATTTCAAACAAAACTTTTCCCCGTCTTACAATTTAAATGTCTTACACAAACGAACAAACACGTGGGTTTCAAAAAAAAATACTATTGTAAGAGAAAGAGAGAGAGAGTGTGTGTGAGAGAGAGAGAGAGTAGAATTTAAGGTCCAAACGTAGTAGAACGGTAGTAAACAGGAGCCATTTTTAAATGGAAACGACAGCTGGTTGTTACACGTCGAGGTCTTCAACCTTATAAAACACGGATCCGAATGCGAGGAAAGCCCCCCCCGCTTATTCCCCGCCCCCTTGCTCCCCATCGAAAATCCCCAAAAAAAACCATCCGAGCCTAATCTAAGATGACTTTCGGTATATTCTTCTAAGGATGTGCCTGACTTTTTAAGGTGCTTTCAATTGATGCAGGTGCGAAATCGTGCCTACTCACTTCAAAAACTATTTCGAATATAAAAAAAAAAAAAAAATAGTAACAACAAACACAACAAACGGAGAAAGATTCTTGTTTTTTTCGAAAAACAAGTTCATTACCCCCTAAATTTTTTTCTATTTTCGAAAATTGTGTCAAAATTTTCTACCATCGAGAGAGAGAGAGAGAGAGAGAGAGAGAGAGAGAGAAAGAGAGAGTGAGAGAGAGAGAAAGAGAGAGTGAGAGAGAGAGAAATAATAATAATAACGATTGATTTTTTTTTTTTTTTGTAAATGAAAAATTCGACGAAATCATTTCAATGTCAAACGATAATGATAATTTTTATGACGACAACGACAACAACAACAACCTCAACAAACAACAAACAAAAATTACCTGCGAATAAGTCGAAATCATTTTCAATAAAATATATTAATACAATTCATCAAATTTTTCAATAACACGAAAATGTCATTTCCGAGGAGCAAAAAAAAAAAGTCGATTCGACGGATATACAAAGAAACTGAATACGATGGCACGTGTCAATAGACGACAACAACCACCACCACCACCACCTCTACCTTCTTCTTCTCCTTTAGAAAAAAAAAAAATCGATCGATCGTCATCGAACTTCTTCGCGATACGATACAATTTTTTTTTTTTCTAACGAATCTCGAACTTTCCACCGAGAGAGAGAGAGAGAGAGAGAGAGAGAGAGAGAGAGAAACAAAGAGAGAGAGAGAAACAAAGAGAGAGAGAAACAAAGAGAGAGAGATGACAATCTTTTAATTTTAATTTTAATTTTTTTTACCTTCCAGAACGGAAGCTGGAGAATCGAATAGGGTCGAATTAATTCGTATAATTTTGTTTTTTTGTACTATTATTATTATTATTATTATTATTATTTCGCATGGAAACAAAAAAAAAACCCTTTCCTTCCTTCCCTTTCTAGAAAATTATTTTACATAAATTCACACACACATTAACAATTAACTTCAGGTGACAAAAAAAAAAATTTTTTTGTTCTCGGGGAGGGGAGGGGAGCGGGTTTCCCCCATTTTATTGTCTCGCAAACACACAATAAAAAAAAAAAAATTTTGATGAGCAAATGAACAATAAAATAATAAAATTACGGTTGGAAAAAAAAAACTGACTGTATATTCTTTTTCTTTTTCTCCAAACTGGAAAAACAATTCCAATTAATTAAGCACATTCTCCAGGAGAAGAATTCTCCTTCCAGGAGGGAAGTCATTTTTTTTTTTCTCGAATGAACACACACACACACACACACACACACACCTAAATCGCATGGAAACGAAGCAGAGACATTTTTCCTCTCCAGGGGGGGATCCATTCAAAATAATAATAATAATAATAATAATAAATTCGTTTTATTTTTCGCCTTCATTTCGTTAATGACGTTGACCGTGAGAAATTTTCACGAACTTTTAAATCAATTTTTAACAATTCGATAACCGATCGATATCCAATCGATATTCTTCAACCCTATCCTATACACATTTGAAATAAGTTTTCGAGAGAAAAGTAAAATCTCCTTTCCTTAACCTCTGGAGAACTGTCGGAATCGTTAAGAGAGAGGACGGAAGCAACGAAACGTTTCGGGAATAGAGAGAGAGAGAGGGGGGGGAACGAACGGGAACAACGCGATAATAATAATAATGAAATGAAATAAAAAATAAAAAAAAAAAATTATAATGTCACCTGTATGTTAATTTAACTGCATTTTATTCCAGGTGTGATTTTCAATGTGATTGTGTGCGTTTTTTTTTTCAAATGTTATTTTTAAAAAAATTGCGCTTATGTTTACCTTACGGAAGATGCAAATTTGCTTTTGATATTACATGAAATTATAATATCGCACCTATTATTTCAATTTCAGCTGCGCACGGAAAGAATCATTTTCCCCAAAGTTTTTTTTTTTTTTTTCACCATTCCGAAGGGTGAACGATTAAATCTTTGCATTTAGAAAGAGAGAGAGAGAGGCAGAGAGAGAGAGAGAGAGAGAGAGAGGCAGAGAGAGAGAGAGAGAAAAAAAAAAATTTCTCTCCGAGCTTTATTATTTTTGTCGTCGTTTTGCAAACGGACCCAAAACTCAAACCACGACACCCTATACTCATTCATTACACCGCAGAGAGGGAAATCCCGGGTTGGAAAGTAGAGTTTACAAAAAGAAAGCACCTCCCCCCTTCGTCCCCCTCTCTCCCCCCCAGTTTGAGAGTTTTGTAAAAATAATAACAACCCAAGTGGTTTTCCTGCTTTTCTGAGTGTTTTTTTTTTTTTTTTTTAATTAAAACGAAAACTTTTTTTATGCCATCGAAACCTTTCAAGAAGAGCCACTTCATTTTTCATTCGGGTTAATTTTGCAAATTGATTGAGAGATTAATTATCGAACTCATGCCCTTTGTTATTTTCAACGAACAAACAATAATAATAATAATAATTTTTTTTCGAACTCAAAACTGCCCCCCCTTTCCCCCCTCCGAAAAAAAAAAAACCAAAATCCTTTTCCTTAGCGATTATATAATAAAACCGATCGGAATCGAATCCACCCTCTCGAAAAAGATGATGATAATAATAATGACAGCAGCACCAACAGCAGGGGAGTGTCACACTCACACACTTAGAGTTATTTATTAATCTATAAAAAAAAAAAAAAAAAAAAATACTTTTACTCGGCGTAAAAACAAATTACAACAACAAGTCCACCTCCGCCACGTTTCGCATGGTTGAACAACAACAACAACAACAACAACAACAAACTCCTTAAACCATTTTCACGCACGTACCAACTATTTTTTTTTTTTCCTACGACGAATTTACATTAGAAAAATTTACATCCCCTAAAAGGGGGTAAAAAAAAATAAAAAATAAATAATAAAATCTAATTTCGAATAATTATAAAAGATTTTCATTAAAATTCAAAAAAAAAAAAAAAAAAAATCCTTTTCCTCGTGCTTCGATAATTTTCACCTTTTTTTTTTTTTGAGGGGGGATGGGGAGGAGGAAAAAGAGGAAAAGGGGGGAACCTCGAAATGATAAAAACATCAAAAAAAAAATAATAATAATAATAATAATAATAATAATAATAATAATCATAACAATAACAATAACAATAATTTTTTTTCCGGCTTCTTTTCCAATTTTTTCGATGAAACCTCAATTAAATTAACATAATGAACGATTTAAACGTGGATTAGTAAAAGGAAGAAATCATAATGATGATGATAATAATAATAATAATAATAATAATAATAATAATAATAATAAAATCAAAACTAATAAATATAAATTTTAAAATTGATTAATAAAGAAAAATAATTTATTAATATCGGTTCCTCCTTTTCGAATAATAAAAAAACAAAATGGTGGAGCAAACGCATTCAAACATCCTCGTAGATGCGTTTGTACGTAGACAAACGCAACTCGTTTGTTATTTCGACAAACGAATCCGACAGGTGAAAAGAAAAAAACTCTCTCTAATTAAAGCCTCAGTTTTAGGTAGAGTTTATATCATCATTTAAATATCTTTTCCTTCGACAAAACAATATATAATGATTTTATGAATACCAAACAACAACAACAACAACCAACAACAACAACAACTGACCTAAAATCTAAAAAATGGTTGTCTTCGTTTCAATTATAATTTCTTTTTGTTTTCCTTGAAACACAACCAACAACCATTACCTTTCGTAATTTGACAACAACAACAAAAAAAAAAATAACAAATCGATTATGGATGGTTCGTCGTGATTTTGAAAATGAACAGCCGACATAATTCATGATGGCGGTGGTGGCGGTGACAATGACACGGTTGACGTATTATGAAAAGCCTGTCTGTCAACAAAATCTTGACCGTCTATAGTCAAACGTTGACAATCTTTCTTTCTACTCGTTTTCTGTCTTTCTTTGACAGACGAATGAATAAAAGATAGACGAAGTAGACGGCGCGAAAATGATTTTCACAGATTACCTAAGCAATTAGATGTCGTTATATATATATATATTCTCTTATTGAATAGAACAACAACAAAAACACGACCACCGTCTTAGGGGAGTCTGCCCCTTTTTTCCTTTTTACTCGCAAACCTGTTTTCTTTCTTTTTTCTTTTCTTTTTTCTTTTCTTTTATCAAATACGATTGTTTTTTGTTTGATGAATATATAAAAGACGAGACTTTTGTTACACGGTCGGCGCAAAATACAAAATGCAAGAAAAGGGTAATTCCCGTTATGACCTTTCTTTCTTTTTTATTAAATAAACCCCTTTTACTCTCTCTCTCTTTCAAACGTTTGCAGACTACTATTGAAAGCACTATACTTGTCAAACCCGAAGAATGACTTATCAAGGAGTTTTGCTTTTGAGGGTTTCTTTGGCTTAAGGGTTGTTGTTCTTGTTCTTGTTGGTCATTATTTCCCCCATCGTCTAAGAGCCTCGGTTGGTCGGTCGGTCGGTCGGTCATAGCCACCCTGCGTTTTACAAGAAATCCGTCTAGCCAAAATTAACTATGCAAAATTAATCTTTCTTTTCAATTCATGGATTTTTTTTTTTTTTTTTTTTTTTTCTTTAGACTGAGAGGATGAGGGCAAATACGTCGCACGAACACATCGCACATCTCTCAAGTCTGTCTGTAAAACCTTCTTTTTGAAAAGAAGAATCACGAAACAGGATTCAATAATAATAATAAGTCGTCTCAAGAAAACTACTTTTCTATTCTTTTCTTCGAATTAGTTTCTTCTGTTAACTTTGCATTTTACAAGTCAGTAGTAGCGAACCTACAACGTCAGCCTGTATACTATTCACCTTCCACGCAATTATAACGGAAAAATTATTTTAAAAAAAAAACGTTAAAATTACACAAATTTGAATACAATCGTTTAAAACTTATTTGAATAAGTGTAAAAAAAAAAAAAAAAAAGACAAAATTTAAGGTATTTAAAAAAAAAAAAAAAAAACCTTAATAACTCTTGGGGCGCCATGTTTAGACCGTTTAAAAATCGGTCAACAATTTTTTCCTTGCCACGGTACACACGTACGTACTCTGACACCATATGACGCTGTCTAGGGAAAAAATAATAATAATAATAATAATACTAATAAAAAATTAACTTCACAAGTTAAACCTAGGTACGTATGTAACCCCCTTACAAAAAAAAAAAATTATTATTTCGTGGCAGGTGAAATGAAATGTTCTTTATTTTTTTTAAAAAGGAAATAACATATGGAGACGTTTTTCTTTCTAAAAACTAAATTTCTCGAACTGAAATTTTCATGGTCAAGCGTAAATTTATTATTATTATTATTATTATGTTCGTCATCCACCCGTTGGAAAAACAAGAGAGACACCAACCAATTTAAAATGTCTGTGTGAATTTTTATGACGCGTTCACAATTCCAAGGAGAAAACAAAAAAAAAGTCACCTCGAGGGAACCGGTCGAACGTCATCAAGTGTCATCGAATAATCGACCGAGTGTCACGGATGCGAATCGACAGGAGAAGGAGGACTCTCGTTTTAGAAAAATTTCACTTTACTCCGTCGATTCCGTTCGGTTGCTTCGAACGGGAATCGGGATCAAGTGGGAAGAGGAAAAAATGGGGTACACACGGTAAGACACGACGACGGTGCAAATTCCCAGACGTTGCTCAATAAACGTTTAAGACCTTTCACGTGACCGAGGTCATGAATTCGAGAAGTAGAAAAAGAAAAAAGAGAGAGAGAGAGAGAGAGAGAGAGAGAGAGACGAAAACAGGGACTAAAATCGTCTGCAAGCGTATATAAACTCTTAAGCCCCTCTTTTCCTTTCTTCCTTCCAAAAAAATAATTTCGTTAACCTTTTATGTAAAACCAACCCTACTACCAGCCTTACCCGTGAAACAAACACAAAAAAATGGTAAAAAAAAAAAAAAGGCCGTTAGAAGAGAACCCCAAATCCCAAAATCCTTCAACCTTTTTCCTTTTTCCTTCCTTCCTTCCTTTCTTCCTCTTTTCCCCAACGATTAGAAAAAGAAAAACTTTCATCTTACCAATAAAATGTTTTCTTTTCCAAACCGATCGACCGCCATATTTAAAATCCGAGAAAATCTAAACAGAAAACAAAAAATTCCATCTCTCTCTCTCTCTCTCTCTCTCACACACACACAAAAATAAAACCCAACACCTAACGATAAAAACATTTTCCCTCCTCCCCTCCTGCTCCCCCCCCAAAAAAAAAATCAAAATTAATAAAAAAAATATTTAAAAAATTGATAAGTAATTTATCGCAATCAAAACTACATAAATTGATGATATAAATATTTAAATATTACATAAAATTAAATTCCGGAGTATTTCCAATGGTACGCGCACACCACCACCACCATCCATCCATCCATCAATAGCTTTATCATTGAAAAAATAATAATAATAATAATAATAATAATAATAATAATAATAATAATTGATAAGAAATTTTTTTTTTTTTTATTTATCATACGTAATCGTAAGTAACCGATTAAACTTTTTTTTTTCAAACAGGTAAATCTCAAATGAGAGCAACGTTTAAATAAAAAAAAAAATGAAAAAATCAACAAAGGTAAAGTTTTTGAAATGATCAATAAAGGCACGGCCGCGGTTGTTATGCAAATAATAATTATTAAGTGTGTGCGAGAGAGAGAGAGAGAGAAAATGACTACGAATATTATACTTTTTTCCTTCTTTTTCCCTTTTCCATCCTCCTCCTCCCCCCCACTATCCCAACTACCCTTACTTACACTCCCCACAAAAAAATCATCATTATTATTCGAAAATCAAAATGATTTGTTTTGTTTGTTTTTGAAAACAATAATAATAATAATAATAACCGTTGTTTTTTATATATAATAAACATCTTAAACGACGTGTTATCAGTTAACGTTTGTTTGTTAGGGTTGACCGTAGACCGTATCAGTCGTCTTTGGTAAAAAAAAAAAAAAAAAAGGGTCGCAGAAGAATTTTTTTTTTTTTAAAGGTTAAGAGGGACTCATCGTCTGACCCTATAGTCTAAAAAAAAAAAAAATCCTTACGACAGACAGAACGAAACATTAAAGAAATAATAAAAATTAAGGGGGGAGGGGGGGGGCTGGTGGAGAAGCAACCCGTTTGAATTTTTTTTTTTTTTTTTTACATAATTACATCATTTATTTTTAATTTACAAAAAAAAAAAAAATTTCCTTTTCGTTTATAAATCACCTGCAATGAATTTAAAACCTATTTTTATTATTATTATTATTATTATTATTATTATTATTTCACCGGATGTTCTTTGACGCCGCAGACAAATCGGACGATCGATGACAAATAAATTTTTTTATTTATTTTTCTAAAGAATTATTATAAATAACTTATTTGCGCAACACAATACAAAGAGTTACGAGAGAGAGAGAGAGAGAGAGAGAGAGAGAGAGAGAGAAAAGAAAAATGATGAATCGTTTTTTTTTGTCAAAATCTTTAGTTTTCAACCCCCTCACCCTCACCCTCCCCCCATTTAGGTTTCACAAATAAATAGGGTTTGAAAATAATAATGGCAGAATACAATTTAAGGTTTTTTTTAACACCATCTCTCTCTCTCTCTCTCTCTTTTTGTGTGTGCTCATCGTAAGATAAGAAGAAGAAGAAGAAGAAGGAAAAAAAAAAATTTCAAATCAGGTTCTTATGACTCATTGAATAATGTCTTTTGAAAAAAAATTCTACTACCTAACCCACGTGCCGGTCGCGTGCCTTGATTGCCAAGAATGAGAGAGATAGAGAAACCTGACTTCGAATTATGATTCCATTATTCTCGACCTTTTTTTCTTTTCTTTTCTTTTCTTCTTTTTCGCATTGTGCGTACCTTGAATTTATACAATTTTTACGACACACACACACATACGCACACCCGGTGTGGGGGTTGATGATGTAACCCCTGCACAATTTTTTTTTTTTTTTTTCATTGTCTCGCTTTTCAACGTTCGTCGTGTTCTTCTTTTTGGGGGGAGAGGAGGAGGAGGAGGGGAACAATCAATCGATCCATAAAAAGAAAAAAAAAATTTATTAAAAAAAAAAAAAACTTGAGCACGAGTACCAACAAAATTAATGAAGGGAAGAAAAAAAAAAAAAAAAAAAAAGTAGAAAAACTACCATGTGTGTCCCGTTTGAAAAACAATGTATAGAGATAGATAAAACAATAAGGCCGTAAACGAAAGACGACGACGAGGACGAATACATTGGCAATCACTTGACTATATACTAATGTTAATCTTATGTACTTTTATTAAATAGTTTTTTTTTTTTTTTTTTAAATTTTCTACGAGTATCAGTTGGTGGATGAAGTTTTAAAATTCCCCCCCCCCTACATATGCTCCCGTGGTAATTACGATTTGATACGTAACAAAAAAAAAATTTCGACTAAAAGGTAAAGATGTACATCGTCGATAAAAACCTTATTATTATTATTATTATTATTATTAATTTTTTTCTTATCCTTCTTCGTTTGGGTTCATTTGAATGAAAGAAACGAACGACGAACTCAACGACTTTCTTTCTACCTTTTCCTGCCTGTCTATTTCATGAGAGGAAAAAGGGGGGGGGGAAAATTTTTGTACGGAAAAACAAAAACAAACAAAAAAAAAAAAACATTTCCTGACTTTTTTTTTCCTGTTGGTTCCTACCCGAACCCACGTGTGTCATTTCACACGTGAGACGTTGTCGTAAAAAAAAAAAAAAAAAAAAAAAAAAACACGTGAATAAAAAAAATAATAATAATAATGTCGGTGGAAAAAGTTTTATTTACTATTAAACTTTTTTCAAACTCAAATTCCAAACAGGATAATACCGGAAATGGGGGATACGGGTCCGGCGCGCTCGATTTTGTTTTTCAATTTTTGACTTTTCACTTTTCAGCTTGAGTCGAATGAAAACATACAATCTCTCTCTCTCTCTCTCTTTCGTTCTCTTTCTCTCTCACTCTCTCGACAATAGATTTTTAGTATAGTTAAATAATCTTAATAAAAAAAAAAAAAATAAAAAAAATTTTCCCCAAACCAATAAATACAATTTCGATACGCCTTACAATCACATGATCCAGGTGTTAAAAAAAAAAAAAAAAAAAATTTTTTTTTATACCTTAATTGTTAAAAACCTCATTTAGTCAGTGGACATGGCACAACACTACCCATTTCCCTATAAAGTGTGACTACGGTTTAAAGGAAACAAAAAGGTTTTTCCCTAACCAAACCATAACATTTTTCCCTTCCTTTCACCTTTTCACATTAATTTTAATAAGGTACGACGCACACGCACGCACACACGCACAATCAAAAAAATGCCTTAATTTATATATCGCGTTTTAAAAATTAATGTCGAACACATTTGACGCGCGTTACAAATTTTTAACATTTTCCTATAAAAAAAAAAAATCCGTTCGATGAATAAAAAAAAAAAAACAAAAAGGTAACGGTAGTAGTTACCTGAACAAAATCCCAAAAGGGAACAAACTCAAATATTATGTACCTTTCGAAGGGAAAAGGGAAGGGAAAAAGGAAGAGAAGGTAAGGGATAACCCAAAATTGAATTCAATTCGGTTTGATACAATAGTTACTCTCTCAGCTTTTCATTTTGTTTATACCATAAATAAATAATAATAATAATAATAAAAAAAACTTGTCGTCTGCTATTCAAGACGTACAGGCGCGCAGGCACACTATTGATTCTTCATGACTCGTGCTCCAGCAGCAGCTGAGATATTTGAACAAGTCTCTTTGATTTCATTTTTTTTTTTTTTTTTTTTTTTTTTTTGACAACAATACGCACACACACACACACACACACACACACGACGCACGATGATGCTTTTTATATTTTGCACCTTGAATTATCTACATTTGTGTGGATCATCCCGCTCCCCCCCCCACCCCGTCCGTCCGTCCGTCCGAATCGAAACGAAAAATTATAACTTCGCACCCGTCTTCCATTTGCAAAAATCATTTTCGTCCAATTTAATTCAAATACGATTTTTTAGATTTGTCTAAATTTTTATTTATGTCTTTAACATGTAAATAATTTGTGTCGTCATCCAGGTGATAGAAGACTCTGGAAATCATATATATATCTCTTACATCATTTCCAAAATGAGGAGAAAAACAAAAAAACAAAAAAAATGCTGGTACGATTACAAACGCAGCTTTTCGAATGGGATAAAATGGGATCCCGTTTATTATTATTATTATTATTATTATTATTAATTGACTCTAAATGTAAAATATAAAATTACGCACACGCGTAAAAGAAAATGAAAAAAAATGAAAAATGAAGAAAACGCAAAATCAAACATTTTGGCTGAGACAGGCAAATAAATGTCATCAAATCATTATTATTATTATTATTATTATTATTATTATTATTATTATTATTATTATATCAGATGATTCTACTTAAGCAATTATCACAAAATAGTAGGAAGGTACGTAGGTAGGTAGGTAGGTAGGTAGGTGTCAGGTTACCGCAAATATTATAATAATAATAATAAAGCCATAGAAAACAAAAAGAAAGAAAGAGAAAAGTTTTGCATTGTAAAGCAAAACAACAATAAAGAAAGAAAAAAAAGTTTTTTAACGTTTTCATAATTTTCAATTTATAATTAATTTAATAAGTAAATAATTTATTACTCATTTGGAGCCTGAAAAAATTATACCTGAAAAATTGCAGTTGCTCTTTTTTAATAATAATGATATTAATTAAACCTAATGAAAAGTAAGCAATGAAGCGCGAAAAAAAAAAAAAAAAAAGATTAACATCGCGGAGCGTATTTCGTATAATCACAAAGTGGCACGAGTCAGCACCCGTAAAACTCGTAGAGGGGATGACGGCATACATATATATAATGTGTAACACCCTCCTCTCTCGGTTCCCTATACTGAGCATATTGAAACAAACAACCACGCAGCTGTTTGTTCCTGCTGTACAAATAAAGAAATAAAAAAATTATATTTTTTAAGCAAGGGGGAATCCTCACTTACTACTACTACTACTACCACCACTACTACTACCTATACCTTCCAATACTACGTTATATATTTATACAATTGACCTAATGACAAAGGTTACTTTTCTTGATAAAAAATAATAATAATAATAATATTCAAGTGCACATGTCTTTTTGCTTTGTGTGTGTGTGTGTGTTGTTATGAAATTCCACGATGCAACTTTTTTTCTCTCTCCCGATAGATAAAAAAAATTTCATATGAAAAAAATAAATAAAAAAAGAAACGTGGCACAAATTCTTTGTGCCACGTTTCTTTTTTTTTCTAGAATAAAATCGAACAAAATCGTTTCTTTTTTTTATCGATTGAATTACGTGAAACTGGTGAAAAATTAACACAAATGGAATTTAATAAGTAATGGCATACTCGAAAAAAAAACGACAAACAATTAATCATAATCTATTACTACCACCGGGGGTGGGGGGGGAGGAAACGAACGCTACCGAGGGGCTCAACGCATCTGGCATAGCAAAAACACCATCACATTATCTTAATAACAGGTTGATTATAATTGATAGGTTTGTTTCGATTGCCGATATTGATTTATCGATTTCGTCAAATTTTCTTCTGCTTTCTATTTAATTTTTTAAACTTAAAACAAAAAAATTTGAATAAAATGTCTCGGGGGGGGGAGGGGAAGGGAGAAACGATTAACTGATCGTAAAGTTTTACTTTAACTTTTAAAAAAGGTAAAAAGTGTAGAAAAAAAAAACAAAAGTGAACAATCGAATTCCAGGTGCACGAACCGCGTGCCTAAAATCTATACATTAAATAAACCTACACAATACCTTCGGGGCTCATCGTATTAACGAAAAAAAAAAAAAATCATTTAATTTCTGACAAATCAATTTAAAAAAAAAAAAAAACACGATTTTACTTTTACCCGAATCGAACACACACACCCCTATCGATACCTAAAATTCCTTTTCTCTCTCTCTCTCTCTTTCTCTCCTTTTTCAACGTATCCTCTATTTAAAAAAAAAAAAATAATAATAATTAAAACAATTCTTTAATAAAAAATTAAAAATCATGTCGAATCATTATTTAAAGGCGAACAGGTTGGAGGATGACACGCCCCCTCTCTCCTCGCTACCCTTAACCATAACAAACATCATCATCATTATCATCTTACGATAACAACTCACGCTCACAATAGTAAAAATAATAATAATAATAATAATAATAATAATAATAAACTTTCAACGGCGCCTAAAACGTTCGCGTCCGCCAAACATATTTCATTGAAAAAAAAATTAAAATGGAAAATCATCGGAAAATTTATTTACGATGTCAAAAAAAAAAAGAAAATCAGGTGAAAATTTTCCTCAAATTGTTTACTTTTTCTTTTGTTTTGTTTTGTCTTTTTTTTTACACTTTTCGAGAATTTTTCGAAAACGATATTAATCTGTCGTAAAATCATTTAAATTAAAACAAAAGGGGGCCATATTTGTTTATTTTTATTATTATTATTTTTTTTTTTTAATAAATATTCGGTGATTCAGCAAAGGGGAGAAACCTTGAAAAAAAAATATAAAATAAAAATATAAACGAGGGATTTCCTTTTTAAATGCGTTGATGATTTCAACATACAAAATACATTTTTTTTTTTTTTTTTTTTTTTTAAAACGATATTATTATTATTATTATTATTATTATTAAAGGATGTTTGAGGTTAAGATGAAACAAAGGTTTAATAATCGACAATGTCGTTCCCCCCCGTCCCCCGTTCCTTCTTTCCTTCTTCCGGCAATAAAAACAAATAAGGTAAAATACATATTAACCTTAAACTCGTACGAGGGGTTTCCTGATTATGTATTTGCCATCGTTAAAAAATGGATAATCGAAAAATCCCGATTAAAGGTGAAAACCCCCCCCCCCGCCCCGATTTTCAAGTTTAACCCCGTTTACTTCAATTTTTAATTTTCATTAAAAATCACCCGATTTTAATATCAAAAAAAGAAATGATGCCTTATTGCAAATTGTGGCGGATAAAATACCTCGAAAAAAAAAAAAAAAAAAAAAAAAAAAGAGCTGCTGCTGCTACTACCCTAAACAAATCTATTGTTTGCCGTGAAATACATATTATTATTATTATTATTCACTAAATGAAGTGATTGCAGCTGTACAGAAATAAAATAAAAAAAAAAATAAGAGAGCCAACCAATCCTAGGATGGTATTATTTCGAATTTGATAATTGCAGCTGTCACACACACACACAAAAAAACTACCCTTGAAATCCATCATGTACAAAAATCTGGATTTTACCGACGTAACCGGGAGTTCTACTATCCCTCCTATCCCTTTTTTTTTTTTTTATTATCAGTGACATTCCTTTTCTTTTCATGATAATTAGGTCAGGACCCACCAAAAAAAAAAAAAAAATGTTTACTAACGAGGCAGATCATCACTATTATTATTATTATTATTATTATTATAATAGTACAACAAAAACAATAATTGGTTACATTTTAGTGACGAGTAATAAAAACAATGAAAACTCCGACACGTAATTTTCCTATTTGAAAAGAATAAGAAAAAAGAGAGAGAGAGAGAAAAGGGTTGGGTACGTTCGAAACGTTCGTAAATGATAATAATAATTTTTTCTTACCTGTATAACAAATGCCGACTAGGGTGGATGCGTGCCTTCTTATTAACGGATTTTCCGTTCCCCAAGAAACTCTGTCGATGATGTGATC
The DNA here is from genome assembly GCF_000006295.1 of Pediculus humanus corporis. Classification (NCBI taxonomy): domain Eukaryota; kingdom Metazoa; phylum Arthropoda; class Insecta; order Psocodea; family Pediculidae; genus Pediculus; species Pediculus humanus. The sequence goes on from NW_002986996.1 coordinate 702,058, forward strand.
GATGTAATCGAAACCAGTCACGGCAGCTACGTTCCATTGAAGTTTCGAAAGTATTAAAAGTTCCCAATCCTGAACAAAAATTACGAAAAAAAAAAAAATTAAAAATTAAAAATTTAAATTAAAAAAAAAAAAACATTGAATGTCAAGTGCAGGTGCCGGGGACTATAAAAATTATTTCGTATATTAAATAATTAATGCAATTTTGAAAAAGAAGTTTTTTTTTTTTTTTCACGTCACGGGAAATGAATATCTCGGAAGTGTATTCAAAGAGTCATCTTGAGTTAAGTAATTCATGGCCGAGAAAAGTGAACCGAACACAAAAAAAAAAAAAAGTTAAACTGGGGGCTAAGCTATAAACCGCACACGACATTTTCGTAACGGGAACGTAAAAAAAAATTTGAATGCCGTCACGGGAACTGAACATCCTCGGAAGTATATACCTAGAGTCATCTTGAGGAAGAAGGTTCCTCCTCGCAACAACAACAACAACAACAACAAGTTGTGAATGATACATTGATAATTATTATTTAGCAGTCGATGTAATTAATAGCATTCAAATATAAACTACCCTAATAATGAATGATTCCAGATTATAGTTTTCGTGCCGCAATAGATACGCACGAATCATCTTTCTCAGCAAGGGTTGATAAATATAATAAAAAAATAGGTAAATTGCAAACACATGGAGGGGGTTTCGATGTAAACGTAAAATGCGACATTTTTTTTTTTTTCGATGACAGTTGTCGCAATACAATAATACAATTGAAATTTTTCCGATAATCTGGAAAAATATTTCCATAAACTGAAGAAAAACGTCAGGAAAACTGGAAATTTTTTTTTTTTTTGTGATTACGAGAGAGTTATAATTAATTTTAATAAGGTATTTTAAGCGAATGACAGACGTTCGTTTCCTTTCCCAAGTCAAAAACCATGAAAGTCCTCAGCAGAAAAACCGTGAAAAATTATTGCGCATCTGCTTTTGAATTTATTTATTTATTTTTTTTTTTTTCACGAAAAAATTTCTTCGCCATTGCCACCACCGCCACCGCAAATTTATTACATCATAAAATACACTTTAAAATTTTTTATTATCTTTATAATCATCATTATTATCATCATCATGCATCATCTGCGAGCATTAATTACCTCTCGTACGAGCAATTATACTCATTTTTTTTTTTTTTTTTGTTATTTTATGCGTGATCCGAACGTGATCATTTTATTTTACCGGATGCCACGACACAATAATATTCATGTGTGACAATTTTTATGGTAACGAAAACCCTAAAAAAAAAAAAAAAAAAAAAAAACAACCAATATTTATTTCCTGGAGCACGAACGTACGAAAATAAACGTAATGAAATAATTGTAGCCATTTTTTTTTTTTTCCAAAAAGGAAAACCGTTATCGACGACGACTCAATTTTATTTTTTATTTTTTTTTTCTTCTCCAGTTGACATTTACGACGACCGGTGCCAAAATTTACTTTTCTACGCATTTTCGTTTCAATTACATACACACTAACCGGAAAATTCTTATTGACGATACCCTTTTATTTCCGGTACCATCATCACGATGTTCCTTCGAAGAACAAAAAAGAAAAAAAAAAAAATTTTATTTTCGTCTTGAATAAATTTCACGGGTTAAATTTATTTAAACGGAATCAAAAGAACAAACGACAAAACTACTTAACCTTTTAACATGTAAACCTTATAATCAAACATAAAAATATATAAAAAACTTGCATTACAGGAAGTTGTACGAACAACGACAACAACAACAACAATAACAACAACTACAAATGTAATAATTTATTAACAAAAAAAAAAAAAAATTAAACTGAATTAAGCGCCATTTCTATTTACACGCCTATTTTCAAACATAAAAGAAACTTTTTTTAAAATGTATATAATTTTAAAATAACAAAAAAAAAAAAAAAACTGCGAAAAAAATTATATAGGAAAATTTATCATCATTATTATTATTTTAAATAATTATACGCTTGAAAATACGAACCGTGGATATTTTTTTATTTTTTTTCGGCGTAAAAAAAAGGAAATGACTTATCGAATAACTGCAAAGTCTCACCCTTATCAAACACAATACAAGGGGGTTGATATTAAAAAAAAAATTTTTTTTTTAAACCGAGACGATAATTAATGATCGCATAAAACTTCCGACCGGGGGGAGGGGGGGGGAGCGGATACGTATATGCGTTTACATTACTGAAACGTAAATTAAAAACATAAATACCGGGAAAAAAAAAAAAAAAAAAAACGAAAAGCTTTTTTTTTTTACAAGGGGTTGATTAATCTTTTTTACACCACACGTAACCATTGAATTCGAGATGAAAAAGAGAGAGAAGAAAGAGAAGAAAGAAAGAAAAACAAATTATAATCTTTTATTTAAACCCATTTACCCATAATTAGTAAATGTGACGACAAAAAAAAAAAAAAAAAGGCGATCGTAAAAAATAATAATAATAATAATAATAATAATAATAATAATAATAATAATAAACGAGAGAGAATAGGGAGGTATTGTCGCACGTTAAAAAAAAATTTTTTCACCTATCGTATACAATCAAGACGACGACCATGATGATTTTACGTATGTGTCGAACATAATGAAAATTTTTTTCCGGTAATGATCGTCAAGTAAAAGAAAAGAAAAGACAAACGACGAAACGAGCAGAAGCAGGCTAATAATTCTTACATTTGATCATTTGCTGCGAAGCAGGTGGAAAACAACAACAACAACAACGACGATGAGAGCTACAAAAAACTTTACACGCTATTAACCTACAACAGACTAATGGCTCACGCTGTCATTTTTCCAAAGTAAAAATTTTCATTTTCTCTCATGTCATAAACACAAGAGAAGCATGAAACACAAGACTGAGTTTTTAGGTTCAGTGAAGATAGATCGACCAAATCTATAAGACAGACTGCTGTCGAAAGGTGATCGCAGGTGAAAGGATATTCGAAAATACAATAAATAATAATCATGCGACGTTTTTACTAAAATTCCGAAGGTGGTAAAGTATAAGACGCACACACACACACACACACACACATACCCACCCACACACACATACACACACACGCACACACACACACACACAATTTCGTAAGGAAAAACTTATCGAACAACAAATTGTGACAAACAAGATTCTTTAAGTTTGTTTCAGTCATGTTTTTCCCTCATTTATATAAAAACGGGGGGGAAAAATTGGGAAAAACAAATTTAAAATAAAATTTTTTCAATTGAGGCTAATTTAATAATTGTCAGAATTTTACTATGAATGACACGGTCACGAGCTGAAAAAGGAAATTGAAAAAAAAAAAAAAAAAAAAAAAAATTCATAAAAATTGTGACCAAGACACATCCTTTACAAAACGAAGGAAAATTAGTCATCTCATACTTGACTTAAGGAATTACCAATCGTACAAATATACTGCTACTACTTCACCACCACCACCACTAAATTACTTGAGGAATCAGGGTTGATGGTTGGTTTAATTTCTTTGAATAAAAAAGAATAATAAAAGAAAAAATAAAAGAAACTCATCAACAAAATTTCTTTCCTTCTTCGGGTTGTTTCCGAAGGAAAAATAATTAATGATAATAATTGAAAGACATCGTCGTTTTTTTTTTTTTTCGAAATGAACACGCATACCCACGCACACGCACACAAAAATCGTCCATTTTTTTTACATACTCGCGACATTCATTCTTCCCTTTCTAACCCGAATTTTTCATTATTAGCAGCCATCGCCGACATTTTTTTTTTCTTTCTCTCTCTCAAATTGTTACATAAAATATATTGCAAAAAAATTTTTATTTTTTTCTTCCTTTGTAACCGAGAATAATAATACAAAATGTATTTTTTTGGGTTACAAAACTTTTGTACAAAATCAAAGTGTTTGTATACAGTTCGGAGGGGTTCTAGAAAAGAGAAAAAAAAATCACCTGGCATTACCTTTACTAATATTGACAAAATACGTTTAAAAAAAAAAAAAAAAAAAAAAAGTTTATTTTAATGCATTTGAAACGCATTTAAAATTTAATCCAGTTTTTAAAAAAAACTTTTTTTGCTTTTTTTTTTTTTTTTTTTTTTCGTAAAAGTTACGGAGTTAAAATCGAAAGATATTGTAAATGTTTTTTTTTTTTTTTTTTTTTTTTGCAATCAAATCCGCGGGTAAATTTTAATGAGAAACCGATTCAATATCGACAGACAAACAAACAGACAGACAGACGGACAAACGGACAAAAACAAACAAACAAAACAAAACAAAACGAAAAAAAAGGGAAAATGTCTTGAATATCCTCCTCAGGCGATGGAATCATAAAAACTGACATACACACACACATTAAATTGATGCCGCATCCTGCCGTCTAACATTTATCAAAATCATCAAAAACTTCTTACTTCCTAATCAAATTATTATTATTATTAACATCATTATTATTATTATTATTATTTCTTTTACCAAAAAGTAAATTCCGGTTGTCGATTCTTTTGTTTTCATTCTTACCTTTTGTACTAAAAAAAAAAAAAAAAAAAAGAAAACCTTATACCACCTATTCTCATCCCGTTGAAAAAATAAATGGTTTGTAAAAAAAAAAAAAAAACATGTCGTAAGACAACAATCGTCATGCAATCAACAATTTTCGGGGGTGTGGGGGTGGGGGGGTGTGAGTGTGTATTTTTCAAAATGAAAAGCGTGCAAGCGAAACTATTTTATTAATTTTTTTTTTTTTTTTTTTTTTTTTGTTCTTTCACTACAACTTTCACGATTCGTTTACCCTTACACGACGTAAAGCGACTGAATCCAAGAATGAATGAATGAATGAATGAATGAACGAACGGACGATCTCCTTTCCCTCCCTCCCCCCCATCACGACTCCAAAACGGAAAATAAGGTTCAAGATTGTAAATTTTCCCTTACCTTCATTTCCTGCGGCGTTATGCTGTGATCCGCGTAAAAGCACAAAGTTTCCATGCTAACGTATTGACACTGTCTAATTTTCGATGCTACCATTATGCACACGGATGCGGCCAATTGCAAATGTTTTTTATTTATGCAAAAATTACATAAAAATCGATCTAAATAATTTACAGCTAAGGGAAATACTTGTTTTTCGACGCCTAGTTCCTCGCATACCTGGAAAATAAAAACACATATATATGTATACATACACTCGATAAAAAAAAAAAAGTATTAATAATAATGATAATACAAGAACAATATCAAACTCGTCTCGATATAATCTAATATCTAGGTTAGTCGAATTTTGTAAAGTCTGGGTCACCTTATTATTTTTTTTTTTTTTTTTTTTTTTTGCATCAGAGTAGTGTTCATTTACAATTTTCTCGAACAAAATCGAAAAAAAAAAAAAATTGTTTTGTTAAATGAGAACAAAGCCGACAAAATATAGATCATCAAGGTGAAAATATATATATATATATATAAGTGCATACACGCGTGCCCGTATGTAACCAACGTATGAATATCCGATTCAAAACGTTCGATTTCCTCCCCCCCCCTTCTGAATCTTCATAAATAAAAACAAAACTAAAAAAAAAAAAAAAAAAAATGCGGATTCAAAAGTGGTTTCAAATTATTAATACGAAAATTATCATCATCATCATCATTTACATCATTTACATCATTCGCCAATTTTTTTTTTTTTTTTTTTTCTCAACAAACTCATTGGCACCTGCAATTTCAAGGAATGAAACCTGAAGCAATAGGCTTCATTCATTTTCAATGATGCACACACACACACGCACGCACGCACGCACGCATATATTTATATATGTGTGTATGGTTATCGTGCGTAAGTGCGTGTGTGCGTGCGTGCGTGCGAGGGGTTTTAAGGCCACACACGGAAAAGAGTTAAAAACGAGATAAAAATGGGTGGAAAAATGAAAGAGAAATAAAAATCTCTCGAATTATGATAAACTTCGACACGCGATTCATCTGATTCGTTTAAACTGTCTCGGTCTTAATTTTCTTCTTTCTTCTTCTTCTTCTTCTTTTTGTTCAGAACAAACGAATGTTAAGTCAAAAAAAAAAAATAATAATAATAATAAATAAATAAATAAATAATTATTTTTTAAACCCATAAGCAAAACAAAAAAAAAAGGAAAAGAAAACGGATTTATTGAACGAGACGAGCCTTATTGAAAAACAAAAAAAAAAAAAAAAAAAAAAAAACAAATTCCTTTTTATTATTATTATTATTTTTCATAAGACATCCTTTCGAACGAGAGAAGGAAGAAAAAAAAAAAAAAAAAAAAAAACAGTCCGACATTTTTATTTTCTAAGAATTTATAACGGTTAAAAAAAAATAAAAAATAAAAATAAAAAAAATAAACGATTGCTTATTTAGCAAATTTTACTTATTATTTTTATTTTTTTTTTTTTGTCAAGATAAGAGAACAAAATTTTCTTTTTTAAAACTGGAAATGAATTTAATTATTATTATTATTATTTCTTCAACTAACAAACATTGACAACAAACAAACAAACAAAAAAAAATTTTTTTGCTTTTTTTTTCTTTTTCCCAACACAAACTTTTTGTAAAGAAATCTTTAAAAAAAAAAAAAAAAAATCGTTTAAACGCATTTTATTTCAAACGTGGCTTTAAAAAATTTTTGCTGAAATTTTAAAAAATCGTGGAACCAACAAAAAATAATAATAAAAATTTAAATTAAATTTATTAAATTAATTTAAAAATTAATAAATTGCCTACGAGGGATATACTGCACAGTATATAGATAATTCCACGAAGAAAACATTTTCGCTATCAAATTACACGACGTTAAATAAATTTTTTTCATTAAAAAAAAAAAAAAAGCATTACGGGGACATATCCATTAAATTTCATTTCTAAAACCACGTGAAAAAAAAAAAAGAAACAAATCATCAACCCCTCATTTCTGTCGTCTATCACACTTCATCCTACCACTTGATAATTCATTTTTTTTGGTCCTCCTCTCTCTCTCTCTCTCTCTCTCTCTCTCTCTCTCTCTCTCTCTCTCTCTAGTACAACAACAACAACAACAACAACCTGCATTTTACAAAATATGTGATAAGCCAAACAGCAAGCAGTGATAGTAATGATAGCAACAGCAGCAGAAGACAAGTAAATACAATTCCAAAACGAATTGAATTTCCAGAGAAGGAGAAGAGACTACACGCAAAGAAAACTCGAATGTTTTGAATAATTTTCAGGCATTTAGGCACGTTAGGTAATCATCGTCGTACCTTCTTATCTCCTCATCGTATTATTTATTAAACGTTATCACTTATTATTATAATTAATTAATTTTATTCAACCATCCATCCATCCATCCATCCATTCGATCTCACTCTAATCATCTGTTATTGTTATATTGTTATTTTCATTTTCGTTTTTCTTTTCTTTTTATAAATATTGTCAACACTTCCTCTCACCCAAAGAAATCCTTTCAAGATAAAAAATACATACAAACGAATATATGGATCGTGCAAAAAGAGAAAAAAAGATCGGAAACGGATATGCAAAACGAATAAATTTGAATTGAATTTTTTTTTAAAACCCAAAATTAAAGGGCGTGAAAACCGTTTTTTTTTTTTTCGTTTTTTTATCTCTTTATGATGTTTTCTCACACGTTAGAACACGATTAACATAATTTTTAATTAATTATAAAACAATAACAAAACCTACATTCTTTCCACATTTTTTTCTTTTGGAATTTTACCGGACGCCATATTAAATATTTTTGGTGCTGACAAATGCCAGTTGATGAATTGATTAAATAAAAAATTCATTGTTCGAAATGAAATTATTATCAAAAATATCCAGAACGTTTGTAATCAGCAAAAAACAGTATCTGGAACATTCGAGATCTTAGAAAACGATTTTATAAATCGCGAAAAATAAAAATTTTTGAAAAAAAAAAAAAAAAAAAACCGTTGGTCACATGCCCATATATGGTAACGATTTCGAACATTTGAATTCCGCGACGAAGAATAAAATTAACGATCGATCGATGGATGTAACGGACAAAAAAATTATTTTTGACGAATTTGAAATATTCGAAACGAGTTTAAACTTGTAAAATATTTTAAAAATCTTTTCGAAACAAAAATGTTTCGATTTCATTTGTTCAAATTTATCCAAATATTAATAATAAATTGTCAAAACCGTTGAAAAAAAAAAATTCGATTATTGCGCGACAAAAATTTTTAACGGTTGAAATTATTATTTGTCGACGTTCGTTTTTCGAAAAAAATAATAATAATAATAATAATTTAACGATGACATTTTTTATAAATATTAAATTTGTAACTTTCACTATCGCAAAATTAATTTAATTATATATAAAATGATCGTTAAAATATAATTTCGAATTAAAAATTTTCGAACGTTATTCATTAAGTGTAAAAATTTTCCCGGCATTTTAACATTACAAGCAGAAAGCTTTGAAGCTTTTTTTTATGTGACTTACCTCCAGCATCCACGTTGATACAATTTTTCTCATAAATGGTTTTATATCCGTTTGAACATTTGAAAAATAATCACATGATGGTATATATTGTTTTTCCAAGTTCAATAAATTATTTATAACGCGAAAATCGCTGAATATAACCGGATCCTTTTCGGTTTTTCTTAAATCCGGTTGAAGTCTTTCGCAACAGAACAAATCGGTAGCCATTTTTTTGCAAATAAAAAAAAAACTTATTATACTTAATTTAACTTAATTTAATTTAATTTAATTAAAAAAAAAAAAAAGAAAACACGATTTTCGATTGTTTAAAAAAAAAAAAAAAAATTTTCAATCTCGAAACCGATACATTTTTTTCTATATATATCGAAAGATTAAAAAAAAAAAAAAACTTGAATGAAAAAAAAAAAAAATGACAAACAATCAACTAGTCACTCGGCCTGCGTTCAACGCAATAATGTACCGGTAAGTTGTTACAGCACGCTCAAATGTTTTCGAGACAGTGCTGCCACTTATTGAAACAGAAAAAACATTCAAAACTTTTTTCAAACATGAAAATTGTGTTTTGTATGTTTAACTTACGAGTTCGATCATCACCTTATATTTTTTTTCAATGCAATTATTTTAATTACGTTAAATAGATATGCACATGATCCATTAATTTCCAATCAGGTTAAATAATTAAAAAAAATTTTTTTTTTCTTTTTTCTTAATTTTATTAAATTTCTTCTTCTAAAATATATTTAATGTAAAAATTTACAAAAATTAATTACGTAATATTACTTAATTATTACCTCCACCCCCACCCCCACCCCCGAAAAAAATAAATAAATAAATTTGTTGAGATACCAAAATGATTTATTATTCATATATACCTACCTCCATTTTTGAAATTTTTTATTAAATATCTTAAAATTTAATTTTCTTACTTATGGATGTTATTAATTATTAATTAATAATAATAATAATAATCAATAGATTAATAAACATTCGTTTAAAAATCATTTAATAAAAAAAAAAAATTACATGTGTATATCCCAACATTATTGAGTTTTATTTATAATAAATGAATAATTAATAAAATTTAAAACTTTAAAAATAATAATAATAATAATATAAAATCAATAAACGTTTAAAAAAGTAATAATAATAATGATGATAATAAATCACAAATTAAAATAATATGGCAGTAAAAACATTTTTTTTTTTTAAAAAAAATTATATATAATACAATACAATACAAAAACAATTTCAACACAAATTTTTTTTAAAAATAATAATAATAATAATAATAATAAATTGTAATTAATAATAATAATAATAATAATAAATTGTAATTAATAATAATAATAATAATAATAAAATTTAATAATTTAACAAAATAAAAGGCAAGAAAAAATAAAATTTAAAGTATAAAAATAATATATATATATGTACAAAATTGAAAATTTTCTAAACATACAATTAATAAAGTAAAAAAATTTGTTTATTTTATTATAATATTATTAATAAATTCAATTTATTATTATTATTATTTATTTATTTATAGTTAACAATAATAATAATAATAATAATTGATTGTAATAATAATAATAATAAAAACAAAATCAAAATATATATATTTTTTCCTCTTTTTCTCTCTTTCTTTCTTTCTTTTAGTTGTTAACTTTATTTATTTATTTATTTATTATAAACAATATCAACATAAAAATAATTTAAATAAAACAAATTGTATATAGACATGATAATGATGATGATGATAATGATGATACATTTATTCAATTTATATAAATAACACAAAATGGACATCTCAACATTTAAACCGTTTTTAATTTTTTGTCTTGTTGTTGTAATTTTTATTATATGCTTTCATAATACACAAAAAAGCAAAAAAAAAAAAAAAAATTTACTATTTAAGCAAAAACAATTATTATTATTATTATTATTATTATTATTATTAATTAAATATATAAAAAATTTTTTAAACAATCAATACATGAAATTTATTCAAAACTTTTTTTCTCTCTTTCTAATAAAGAAGAAATCATGAGCCTAATTATTCAATAAAAACCTTTTTCTTCCAAATAATAATAATAATAATAATAATAATAATATCATTCATTACATTAAGAAATAATATAATATGAAATATTTAACCTGAATATTTTAAATTTTAAAAAACAAAATTTAGATAATATAAATTATATATTTACATATCAACGTTTCCATTAAAATCAATCAATCAATCAATCAATCAATATCCTTTTTACATTTTTAACAAAACAGTCTTAACATATAACAAACAACGTAGAAAAAAACACGGGCTTTATTATTATTATTATTATTATTATTTAGAGCAAACAAAATGGGATATGTTACAATAATAATTTTTATTTAAGACAAAAAAATTTGAGTTTCATCATGGCACTCCTTAAACAATAATAATAATAAATTTTTTGTTCAGCTTATATAAAATCTTCCAAACTAACAAATACCCCCTCCATCTTCCCCTCCCCCCAAAAAAAACAAAGAGAAAAAAAATATAAATAAAATAATAAAAAAAAACGACGGATTTTTACAAATATTTGCGTTTATTTTTCACCCGTTATTATTATCATCAACACACGTAACTTTTTAATTATTATTATTATTATTATTATCGAATGAGCCCGATTCACTATTATTATTATTATTATTATTATTTTGCCAAAAGAAAAAAAAAAAAAGAAAAAAATTTGACATTTATCATAAATATTTTTTTTTTTTTTTTTGTTTTTAATAAATATAAATATAAAATTTAAAACTTTTTTCATTATTATTATTATTGCATCTACTAAAAAAAAAATAATATTAAAATTATTATTATTATTATTATTATTATTAACATTATCAAATAAAATGTTTTCTTTCTCTTATTTATTTTAAAATGTAAAATTTAAATTTTTTTTTTTATTATTTATATATACAAATTTGCAACGAATGAAAGCCACTAATAATAATAATAATAATAATAATAATAATAATAATAATAATAATAATAATAATAATAAATATTTAAATTGTGCAATCATCATATTAACCACTAATAATTACAAATCATTTTATTATTATTATTATCATAGCATAATTTACATTTTTTTTTTTTTTTTTAAATAAAATTGGAACTGAATTAATAATAACGGTAACGTATATATACTAATAAAAAAAATTTTATTTGAGTATTTATTTATTTATTTATTTATTTAAATCGAATTTTGACTCGATTGATGATTATTTAATAAGTGTTATGTATATATATCCTACACCGCTAACATTTTTTTTATTATTTTTTTTTTTATTTAAACTAAAATCGAAATAGCGTCATGGAAAAACTACTACTACTAGTAGTAATAGTAGTAGTAATAATTATTATTATTATAAAATAAATTAAATAACTTTAATAAAAATTTATGTAACGCTGAAATTTCTCTTTAAAAAAAATTAGGATTTAATTGATCCCTTTTTCCTTTCTCTCTCTTTTATTAAAATTTTTTTTTTTTTACATGAAATAATTATTATTATTATTATTATTGTTTTTTTTTTACTACTAAAAAATTGACAAAATTTTATGTTAACATCAAAACGATTTTTAATTAAGCTCATTATATAAAAAAAATTTTTTTTAACTAATTTAAATTCCTTATTTTGGCAATAAATGTACATTTTAATATATATATGACGTAAGCGATTAAACGGAAGTAAATGAGCAAATTCGTAATTTATTATTATTATTATTATTATTATTAATTACCGTTAAAACTGCTGAAACGCGTCAATCGACGAATCTTTTCCCTTTTTCAAATGGTCTCCGAAACAACTCTCCGTCATTCCGCGGGCAATTTATTTCTTTCTTCTTCCACTTCCTGTCGCGTTCTATTGAACGCTTCCGTTTTGAGAAAATCAACGGTTTTATATACGGTCGCGGTGGGTTCCGCAGTTTGAGCAGCGTTCGTCGTATTCGTGTTGTTCACATCCGAATCCAAATCCAAATCGATGTACTGGATTTCTGTGAATTTTTTACCGGCAGGAATATAACGGTTATTGGAACTTTCGAAATAATAAATCTGAAATCGAAAAATTATTCAAAATTTAGAAAAAAAATTATGAAATTTAAAATTTAAAAATCGATTAAGTTATTTTGCAGGTACCGGTTCGTTATCTGGAGATTTTCTATGGTCATCTTCCGAACCGGAATATTCAGATCTGGTCCTATCGTTTCTTAGATTATTAGGAAGAGTTGATGATGATCCCTGTTGCGGTACGGGACTCGGTCCAGCTCTCACCCTTCGCAAGCTTAAATTACCCTCCGGTGGTTTGCTCAATTTTATAGCTCCTGTTTATACAATTAAAAGTGGGAATTAAAATTTGTTTTTAAATAAAAGTAAAATTTGTAAAAAAATTTTAAATAAACTCACCGTCGGATGGAAGCTTTTTAGGTTTTAATGTTCGGTCGATACTTGGTGGACCGTTGACGCCGAGTTCGACCGACGTGCCTGACGTATAAGGCCCTCCAGGAGATGTTTCTTTGGGGATAAGGCCGGTAAAAGAACCACCTGGAGAAGGTTCATTAGAAACTCCAGATTCTGAAGTTTTTCTTGTCGGTTTCAATTCTCGATTAACGGCCGGAGGAGTTGAAATATCTTTAATGAATTTCAAAAACGTAAATAAACTTCAAGGTATCGAACAATGTTAAAGAAATAAATGTTATACCTGTTTTTAAAGGGCTGGGTAAATTAGAATAAACGACACCGGAACCTGATCCTTCGGATCTCGGTGATGTTGGCTCGCCGGGAATCGTTTCCGTTTGCGAATTATTAGATTGCACTTCGGCAAAATCATAAATGAAAACGTTTCCTTTTTCAGAGGGTGCCGCGTTTAAATAGTTATGCCTATTAGAGGATCTTCCTCCGGGAGTTGTTTCTTCGTTATGAACCTGATGAGACCTTGGAATATCGTACATTTCATCCACGATGGGATTTTCATCTTGCGACGGTACTGAAGTTTTGATCGTGTCCGAAGCCTTCGTATCAGACTTATCTAAATTTAAATAAGAGTGAAGATTTTCTTGAACGACTAAATGAGACGGTTTCGGAGGTCTAGGAGGAGCAACTGGACGTCTTAAACTGGATGTGTCAGGTTGAGCTCTTTGTTTTATAGCACGATTTAAACTGTTCGTTACGATCGGAAGTTTCGAGTCGACAATGGTGAGTTTTCCAAAACGCTGAACGACACTCCAAGATCCTATTTCGCCCGGGGAAAAATAAGCTTCTTCCGATATTTCAGAATTGTTTGGAAATGTATCCCAATTAGGTACGGGTACGCCCGACGACCAATTCGCTGGACTCCATTCACTTTTATCCAGAACGATTTTTCTCGGACTATCGTACACGTCGGGCGACATAGTTTCGGATAATTTTAAATCGGGAGGACGATTTTCTAAATTTCTATGCTTAGCCATTTTTTTCGCAGACTCGATATTCGTAATTTTCCCATTGTTTACCGAATCTTCTTGTTTAGCCGGAAAATTAGTTAAAATATTTTTCCTCGTATAAAGAATTTAAACGATCCACTGATGTTTCGCCATGGACATAACTAATGTTACCGATTTATTATTATCACATTTGAAATATCATCATCGCAAACAGTTTGTTTAATTGTGTTCAATTTATTTTGTCTTACTGATTGAGCTTGATACAAATCTTTTAATGCAACTTTATTACTACCATTGCTTGATCCTGTAAGTATTTGTTTAGATATTATGTTATTGAAGTCCAACATTCCTGAAATTAAATTTTTTTTTTTTACTTTTATTTTAAAAGCAAAAAAAATTATTGAATATCCAAATGAAACGAATTTAAACAATTTTACTAACCTACTGGAGTGTTTAATGGTTTACCACTAATACATTCACTTATAGGAATGTAAGGACCAGAAACTGTGCTAGTAGGTGAAAGAGATGGTGATTCAGGTTCTCCCGTGTCATTAGGAGTTAATAACGATTCATTACTTTCTTCGTTAAATTCGACTGCTAAAAAATTATTAAGAGAAAAATTATTTTTAAAAACATCAAGTTCGAAATAAGTAAATAAATAAATAAGTGATAAATAAATAAATAAAAAAATTTACAAGTATCATCAGTAGCAGATTTTAAACCACAAACTTGGCAAACACAATCAACCCATTTGTTCATATCAGTTTCAGAATCTGCTGCCAAATAATATATTCTTTTCGGAGTTTTAACATCAAACATATGAGGATAATTTTGTTTACTGTTTTCAAATTTTAAACCGACATCAACCTAAAAAATAAGAAAAATCATAAATAATAATTTTTTATATAACTGCTAATTTTTTTTTTTCAAATTTTAAATATCAAAAAATTATTAAATAAATAAGTCACAACTGTAAATTCGAAATATAAAAAAAATTTACAAGTTATAAAATTTAAATTAGACAAATACCTGTTCACATTGATCCAGATCTATTGTACCTTTCAGTTTTCTACAATTTCTATCTGTGTAATATTGTAAAAAAAATTGTCCAGGAAGTTCCCCTGAATGCCTAAGTACAAACCATCTTCTCCTCCATCTCTGAAAAATACAAATTTTACAATAAATAATAATAATAATAAATAAATGAGACTTTGAAATAATAAACTTGTAATTATAAAAGCAAATGTAATTATTATTAACAAATTTTTAAGTGTCGTCGGTAAAAAATAAGTCAAAAGTTTAAATATGTGAGGGGTAGTTTCAAAATAACATGAATAAATAAAAAAAATTGAAAAATCAAAATAAATCTGGAAAAATGCCTAATTTTCACCTCCCTGGCCTGTCATTAGGATTCCAAGACGTGCCTATGACTAATACGATTCAAAACAAAAAAAAATTCATTTTATTATTATAGTAAATAATTACTTACCGCCTTCCAAATTCGCTTGGAAGGTGGAGATTTTGTTAGCCATCCTTCGTATACAATTTCATTATTACTACCAGACATTTTATTTACAAAATAACGAAGGATAAGTAAATTTTTTTAAATTACTTATTTTTTGTGCCCTCTCACAACCGCCATGTTTAACATTTGATTAATTTTTGAAAACTTAACAGTATTATTTTAACTTCGTTACTTTGGCAACACTGATATCTGATTGTAAATCGTTAAACCATAGAAGTAAACTTCTTTAAAATACATACCTAAAGTTTGAAATTTTTTAAATCAAAAATTTCTGATGATTAAAAAAACCTTTATTCATTTTAAAATTTTAACTGCAATTGAAAACTGAATTGAAAAAATACTTATTTGGTTTACTTATTTATTGTCAAAATCTGTTTAATTTTAATTATTTTATAAATTACTTACTAATTTTTTTTTTAAGCATTGTCAGTCGTTATGTATCCCGTAAGCTCACAAAAAAAAAATTGGACTTTTTCTGATGAATTAGAAATAGAAAAGTTGAGAAAAGGGGCCAATGAAAGATTTATTGAGAAATTTGGAAGAGGGAAAACGGTAATTAATTCCATTGCTTTATTTTTCTTCGAACTCTAAAGTATAACAAAAAAAAAATTGAAAATACTTTAACATATATTTTTATTTTGGTTCAGGAAGATGAAAAAAAATCATTCTTTTTAACTCCTGAGGAAGAATTAATTTTACTTAAGGGCTCTGAATTGTTATTACGAGAATTTTGTAGAAAGTTTTCACCACCAATGCCTAAAAGTGTTATCGGAACTTCTTACCATTATTTTAAAAGATTTTACATAAATAATTCAGTCATGGATTATCATCCGAAAGAAATATTGTGAGTGTGGATGCTTCTTCTTATCGATTTAATAACTAAAAATTCTTCTTCTTAAATTAATAACTAAAGTATTAATTTTGGATACTAAACATATAAAAAATCTACTTATTTTAGAGTCACATGTGTTTATTTATCATGTAAAGTTGAAGAATTTAATATTTCCATAGCTCAATTTGTTTCAAATATAAAAGGTGATAGAGAAAAAGCTGCAGAAATAATATTAAATAATGAATTGCTTTTAATGCAACAATTAAATTATTACTTA